>NC_062968.1:20165584-20467312 GCF_023119035.1 Salvia hispanica | reverse complement strand
AGCAAGAAATTCATCATTCATGGCACATCGCCAAACTGGAATAGCTATAGCAATTTTGGCAGATGCAGGGACAACAAGATGGAGATCTTTGGAGTCATCAGAGGCAGAGGAAGTCGCAGTGAGAGCCTTGGGCTTATGAATGCCATGTTGAGATCTAGTTTTCATTTGATGCTTTCGGGGTGGTGGAAGCGCTATGGGAGGAGGAGAAGGAGGATGAGGAGGAGAGGAGATTGGAATGGAGGGAGATGAGGAATCATCAATCACAGGAGATAGGATGCAGCCACTGTTGGGAAAAGGTGAAGGAGTGGGGAGAGCATTGCTGGGAAGAGGTGAAGGAGTGAGAAAATCAGATTTCATTGATGTACTGGGAAGATTACATTTCAGCAGGATCTTTTTTACAATAGGATAAGCACAATGACCAAGCCGTTTGTGCCAAAGATCTAGACTAGATGCTACATTACAAGATGAAGTAAACACAGATGGAAGAGCATCAGGGGAAGTAGGAGAGACACTGGCTGCAGATGAGTTCTTGACTGAAATTGATGAAGGTGAGGGAGACTTGTGAAGAATGAACTTGTAAGGGCCATGTTCAAGGGTGCCCCGTAGAATTACTTCCATGATATTCAGAAGCAGTGTTGAGATTAGCTAGATCGTTTGAAACATGGTGAGTTGCACCCGAATCTGGATACCATGATGAGGATTCAGTATTGAACTCGGAGGGCGAGTAATAACTGGAAGCATTACGGGACTGAGCCAAGTTAGCAGAGGGAGGTTGCTGAGGCTGAGATACAGGCTGATTTGAGTGAAGCTGAGATGGAGGCTGAAGTGAGTGAAGCTGTTGATGTTGAGCCCTATGATGAGAAGGTGGGTGGGGCATAAATGACGGCTCAAAACGGTACCAACACCTATCAGAAGAGTGACCAGGTTTTTGGCATAATTGGCAAATAAGCCTTCCGTTGCCTCTGCCGCGAAAACCACCGGATCGACCACCGCGAAAAACAGAGCCTCGACCACCACCATTCCTGTTGAAGTTGGATCCACCACCTCGACCTTGATGGAAACCATCCTTTCTTCCTCCAGATGTGTGAGCAAGATTAACTGAGGGTACAGAACCATCAATATTGATTTTCGAAATTTGTGCGCTTGGATCTTCCAAACGGGACTCAAAGCTATGAAGCAGAGCCGCAACGTCCTGCACTGTCCAGTCGTGAGTCTTGGCTGTGACAGTGACAATAACTGAGTCATAATCATGACTAAGGCCTCCAAGAATGTAAAGAATGTGATCCTCCTCAGGAATGCGGCATCCAGCGGCACCAAGAAGATCGCAGAGCTCTTTGATTTTGGCTAAAAAATCTCTCATTGTGAGATTATCCTTTTTGATGGTCTGTAGTTGAAATTTATACTGCATGACTTTAGCTCTCGACTGATTTGCGAAGCTAGTTTCCAAAGCCTTCTAGATCTCACAAGTTGTTGTAAGTCCCACCATGAGAACCATGATATTCTCTGTGAGTGACGACTGAATCCATGAGGCAAGCAATTGATCTTGCCTACGCCAAGCCAAGAAGGCAGGATTTGGCTTCATGATGCCTCCTGCACCAGTTATCTCATGGGGAGGTTTCTCTTGATCCTCCAGCAGATATGACTCAAGTTCATATCCTCTAATTGTTGACATGATTTGTTGTTTCCAAACAAGATAGTTGGATTCAGTGAGTTTGATGGCAATGGGGTGACTTTGTGATAGGAAAGGTACTGCATAGGGACTATGCCCATTCCCCTCCTCGGAGGTTGAACTGCTCATATTTAAAAAAAAAAATTGGGAATGAACAAGGGAAGAAAATAGAGCCACAGAACCTAGGAAGAACCTAGGCTCTGATACCATAAAAGGATTGCAGCAAAAAACATAGTAAAGCAAGAAATCATTATAGCTTAAAGAGGAATGTGTGAAGCACTTTTCATTGATCAAAAGATGATATACATAATCAGAAATACATCTATATATAATAACTACAAGTGGAAAAACTGCCTCATGGAGTAACTGCCTCATAAACGTGGGAGAGTGCAGCATTGCATCAAGAACATGGGAGAGTGCTCTTATTCGATTGCTCTCTTCCTTTCAACAGAATATCTTTCCAACTTGGGCTGCTAACGTGGCAAGGATCTTCTTGAGCTGATCTTAAGGTCTTATCCAAAATTCTCTCAACATGAACATCCTCTGTGTGAACATTTGACAGATTCTCATTCTCTACATTGTCAATGATTCGACATAGGTTAACAGTTAGAAAATGTAGACAAAAGTTAAACGGTAATTATTGCAGCTCGCTGAAATCATTATTCAAGACATGGAAGATAAAGCCTATGAGGAAATGAAAACAACTATGAGCAGAAACTTCAATAATGCAACCATGCTTCTAAACAACACTTGAGATATAATTTCTATAGAATTAGTTTAAATTCGCAAATAATGCCGAGCAAGAAATGGTGTGTGGTGACACCAGGAGCAACCAGCGAGAATCAGTATGCGCTTTTGAACGTAGCGTGTGGACGATTAGTGGACTGCAAAGAAATCAAATGAGGCGGTTTGTGCTATCAACCGTTTACGTTGCATATTATTTCTCCATTCGTTGAAGAATACATGACTCACTTAAATGAGTTCAAAAAGTTCGCATTTTTTTCCCGCTCGATTTGTTTCTTGCAGTCATCGTCGGCTCGGCCCTATAAATCCTTTCTATTGCAGGTTTTGATGTATTGTAAATCCTATTTTTATAATTAATTTCTGTTGGCAATTGAAACATAAAAATGAATGTAACAATACTCCACATCGGTGTACACCAAGAGCTTAATCCACTATATAAGTCTCATGGGCCCCTCCTCCTATAACCAATTGGTTTTAGGATGGAACCCATGGATTTCTATCAATTTCATTATAAAATTTGAGGGAAATTAGTTAGTGTTATAATCCATATATAGTAAAATTGAAAAGAGGCATTTAATGGTAGATATCTTACAACGACAGTACTATAAAATATGTAACAATAGATGTATGCAGTATTATTTATCAAGAGAGAATTTTCAAATACAAATACACAACTTATACAGAGGGAGTATCCAAAATGCGTTTATATAAGTTAATCGCCACATTTGAGAGTCCGAACACAATAACGAAACGCGGTACCTGTGTTATAGGGGGCTGTGGTCGACCCACCTCTGGATCATGGGAAGACATTGCAGGGGCTTGTATTCTGCCGGTGTGTGTCCGGCCCCCTGAAACGCAGCATCCACAAATCTCAAACATCCACACTGCAGTACTCTGTAATATGTGCAAAACAGTTTCTTACCTTCACAGTTGCGTATGTTAGCTCATGCTCACTGTGTGAATACATAGTAGTATACCTTAAGAAAGAGCAAGAAAACCTCTATTAAGTTAGACAAGTACTTAACAACTTTCACTTTAAATCTAAACAAATCAACAAACCAACCCTGTGATTTGGCCTTGTACGAACCAAGGTCTCCATTTACTACGAATCTGGAGGTTTAAAGACGTTATCCATTTTTCAGTCACGGTGTGAGGAGCCGCCATGTCATGATCACCGCTGTCAAAACATCATTTCACTGTCTTAGTTCAAGTGGAAATGGTTGATAAGTCTGAAGTTGAAAACTGAAAAAATCAATTCACCTGAATATTAGAGCTCGGCAATTTTTATGAATGAACTTCCTATGATAATCGAGGGTGGAGTTGACATCGTATGTATAATCTCTTCCTTTTAAGGTATCATTACAGCGCGCCCATTCTATCTTTGTCCCCTGTCGAATAGGATCCCTTTATAGCCTCAAAAACACACAAACAGACAAGCCTAACTCGGATAATACCTCACGAATGTGTAGAGCTCTTTGGACGAGCTCATTATTCGCCCACTTGGTGGAGTATAGCATGTTCATACCCTGGTTTATATACAACAAACGAGTTCTGAAGATACAAAAAAATGGCACATGAGAGAAATTAACTAGAGGGGAAAAAAACAAGGAAATATTACGCGACACCATGGTTCTACACCAAGGGGAGAAGAAGATCGTAGAAAGCGCCTAGCAATTTCATCATGCATAGGCATATGATCCAGTAACAGGCCTCGTTTATCATTCCCAACATCACACACGGGCTCTAAAATTTGCATTACATATATCTTTTCCAGACACTGTACATGAAATAAGTAGAACATGTTTAGAGCACATGAAACCTAATAACACAAGCATATCGAACCACAAACCAGAATGCCATCACCTCAGTTACTCTTTCGAGATCTTCCATGCATAAATGATTGTCCGGATGAATGTTTAGGTAATTTCCATTGCAATTTTCTCTAGCAGACTGCACAAGAAGAGAAAGAAAAATGTAAGACGCGTATGACTCAATGAAATCAATAATAAATGGGAGTTATGATAGTGGAAGAGAGTAAGGAGGTGCCGTGTAGAGTTCATCTGACAGGAGTCCCATTCGATAAGCATAAGCAACTCTTCCATTCACTTCTCCCGACATTCCATTCATATCAGTAAATGGATTTCCCAGTACATAGCCCTGCTCGCAACCACAATATGTAATTAAGGAATTATACAAATACAAAAATTGCAACAGAACCAAGTTAAAATGCCTAGGCAGGGTGGACTACTTTGAGATTCAGAGGAGGTTCGTTCCCGGCTTCAATACCTATCAAACATAGAGAAGAACGTGTTACAAATTCTCATACGAACTCTGGTTTTCACTGAGCTTTAGCCTTAACTTCATTTTGGTTTAAATCAAATCTTGCTCTATCATTTGGTCCCCAACTTAAATTGTGCACAAAAGTAGACTCACAATCGCATTATGATTCCTACCATTATATACTTGGTCGACAACAAGAGGGACAATAACTCCAGCATAAGAGCCACCACCAATATATAGTGGATTCTTCGAATATTGGGGATGATTTATAAGCCACTGCACAAGAAACCAACTAAATTACTACTACTATCTATATGTGTAATAGTAATTGGGATTTTCAGGAAAAAAGGTCACCTTTTTCAGGAAATCATAAGTAAGCGTAGCTGAAACCGTGTCGCTGGTCTTATAAGCTTGTTCAGTTTTTGCATACGAAAATCCAGTACCAACAGGTTGGTCTATGAATATAATGTTTGCTACCTACATATAAATGCAATCAACATAAACTCTCCCAAAATCACAACCAAATATTCAATTGCTCTGTAAAACCTTAGTCCATGAATATGGATTCAATTGGAGTGCAGGTATGCTCCCATTGGAGTTAGCATAATCAATGTGGATAGGCCCTGCATGTAATAATCAAATTAATTTGAACAAATTGTTGAAATCTGAGATTGAAATTGAAGTTAAAAATGTGATGATTGGAATTACCAATCTCATAAAGGAGTGCGGAAAGACCGGAACAGGCCGGGCCGCCGGTGAGCCAAAGGAAAAGGGGATCATTTGTAGGGCTCCTTTGGGATTCAATGAAGTAGTAAAACAGTTGTATTTCTTGTGATTCTCCCACACCAACATAGCTTCATCATAATCATAACAGAGAAGATATTACAAAAATGGGATGAATTGATAAAACAACACAACATACCCAGTATGAAGTTTGAAGGGAAGTTTGCCGGGAAAACCAGGCAGAGTTTGAATTAGAGATTGCGAGTGAACCGCTAGCCAGAATGCGACGGTCAACGCCGCGAGCAGGTGGAAACGCATTACAAATCTCAGAAACAAGCACTACTCCATATGCAAATGCAATTATGCAAATACATGTGGTGGTATCTTATATTTGTATAGTAAGAAATGAATGATTATGATTAGATGCAAAATCTTAACATCCACTATTTCATTTTTTATTGTTACACAAATGTATACGTTTTCTAATTTTTTAAATGTTTTTTTTTATCTTTCAACCAGGGCTTGTCATTTATTGCGTTGTTGCAGACCACTCCACCATTTTTTACGTCAGAATTGGATTGAGTTATTTAATTTTTCAGTACATGTGACTTTAGAAATTTATTTCTTTAAGAGAGCTCGGATGGTATTGATATACCCACATGCACCCACCCCAGAATATGCTTCAACAGGAATCACACAAGGGTAGAATGTCAGTGAAATAAATGAGGCACGTGGAATTACTACATGATATTAATGCTTGGTGTTTTATTAATGAACTTAATTACGTGGATTGATTGTGCGAACTGCGAACCATATCTCGTTGCGAGTCGAGATGACTTGAATGAAGTTTAGTACTCCCTCCGTCCCACTTTAAGAGTCCCGGTTGAGTTCGACACGAGTTTTAAGAAATAGGAGTATAAAAGAAAGTTGGTGAAAAAAGATAGCGGAATGTGGGTCCTACTTTTATATATTAGTTTTATAATAAAATGTAAGTGGGAAAAGATGAGTGGAATGTGGAGCCTATTATCAGTTATGGAATATTCTAACGGGACTCCTAAAGTGGGACACCTAAAAATAGTAAACCAGGACTTCTAACTTGGGATGGAGGGAATTAGTACAGTACTATTTTGATCTCAAACGAATAAAATCAAAATGTTGTACAAGTGCTTGGAATTGTTGTACAATTTTGAATTTGATAATCTCTTTCGAATTGTTTATTTGACTCAATTTCGTATAATGAACTAAATAAAATAGTACCATTAGGAGTCCCGGTCATTTTTGTGCACTTGTTTTACAAAAATGATAAATAGTTAAAGTGGTGAAATAATAAAGTAAGAGAGAATTTTCTCAACACTATTTTTTCTCTTAATTTACTATTTCTCCCCCTTACCTATTTCTTAGTATTATTTTTATAAAATGAGTGCGCAAAAGTGACCGGAACTTCTAATGACGTACGGAGGGAGTAGTTAAAGTCCAATTAAGTAGGAGTAAAATACAAGAATTGGGCTAAACACTTACAAAGGTGTTGAGCCAAAATCAATTAGTTTAAATCATACACCTTCTTGAGCCCAATGAAGACTCAGAAATATTTTCTCTGTCATCTTCACGCTCCGTTCCAAAAACATTCGGTGAGTGAATAGTCCAGTATTTTCAATTTTTGGCGCCTTCGAAAATCTTATGGTAGGATATTTGGTGAATAATTCTACCGTAAAAGCTAGTACTAGTACTATTTATAAGTCTCACACCTACTATTATTTTTGAAGTAAAATAGAATTATGGTATAAATGAATCGTAAGGAAAATATACTAAGCTAGAGTAATATAATAGAAGACGATGTGATTATAAAAATAGAAAAAGACTGTAATAACCATGCTTCAACGAATAGTAGTAGTAACTTTTTTTTTCAAATCGCATATACTTCATCTGTTCTCCGAAGAATATAAATTTTTGATTGAACATGGATTTTAGTACACAGATGGTAAAGTAAGAAAAATGAAGAGAGAATGGTAGGTCCTCAGCAATGACATGACATGTGTGCAACATAATTTTACACGTTGTGGTAGTGTAGCACACATGTCGACGTGACGACGTCATGATTTTTTTCAGGAGCATGGCGTGTAGTGCGCATGAGCATTACGTTGTCAATGCCCTAAAGGACATTTCAAAGAATTCAAAAACATGATACATAAAAAGTGATGGAACAAAAAACGTCAGAAGATCTACAATGGGTACAAAGATGACCATCATCCGATCAATTCCAAACATTCTCTAGTTTGGAAATTGAAATGAAGATAAGAGAGATTCTAGAGTGGGGAGAGAGATAACCATCTTCTAAACATTTCAAAACACTCCCTAGGCTTGTATGATGGTGCTGTATGCCCTGCCCCCTGCATATATGTATTGCCAACCATAAAAAATTGTTACTAATAATTTACTTCATTTCAAATTAAATACTAATAGTATAAAAAAGATTGCATCTTTTATCTTGCCTTAATTGTAGCAAACATGAGGTAAGCCTCCTTGATCTTATTCTTGTATAGCTCTGTATAACTGCAAATCACATAACACACAAGGTTGAACAATGAGATTTTTACTTCAATCATCTGTTGCTATAGCAGCAAAATTCACCCTGCAACTTGACCATCAACGGTCCATGCCCTCCACTCATCATTCACGGACAAATTCAGTTGGCGTATCCATTTCAACGTGGCCATGTAAGGTACACGCATGTCATGATCACCGCTGAAACAAAGAGGCGTATAGCTTCACTAACATTGTCAAAAATTATACGCGAGCATTAAGACTGTGGATTTCACCTATACACCAAGGCTTGGAAGCCTCTAGCACTCAGATTTTGATGATACTTGACAACGCTTTCTATGTCATATTCGTAGATGAAGCTCCGGTTACATCTAATCCAATCACCTACCGTTCCCTGATTGATTGGTCAATGTTCAAGCAAAACAACATCTTAATCATGTGTTATACTCAAATTAAAAAAGTTGGGTCATGTTTTGTACCTCTCTGATGTGCAGAGCTTCTCTCACAGTTTCGTCGTTAGCCCACACGTTGGAGGCCAGATATGTGTGTTCCTGCAAAAGACAACAACTTTGAGTTAGGTCGATGATGGATGACATGAATGAAGGCAATGTGAGAGGCAGAGTGGAGGAATACACGACATGGTGGTTCATTTGGGCTGGAGAGGGATAAGAAGTCGATTGGATCATCTACTATAGACAGTAGGAACCTTCTAGAACCACTCTGATTTGGTGTTGTGATTTCTTTGCACTTTGGCTCTAGAATATGATCGCCATAGATAAGCTTGGTGCACTGCACTTTATTAAAAGGCAAAGCAATATAAAACATCAAAATCTTTTAACATATGCCAAGAATATATCATTAGTAGGGATGCCAGCCCGAATAGCCCACCATATTTATAGAGTTGGGGTTGAAAATTTCTAGCATGATAAAATTACAACCCGGTTAGCCCGCACCCGATTAACTCGCAACCCATTACGGTCACACTCAAAAACCCGATAAAATTTATATTGTTCTTTTTGTTTTACTCATAATTCGACACTACATTGATTATTTTTATAATACAGATAACAAAAAAAAAACTTTCAATTTTATATTAATTAATATATTATATTTTTATTAATATAATAATAGATAAATAAATTAGAAACTTCAAATTCAGTAAAAAAAATAAATTTCTAAAACATGTTTTAAAATTTCTCGAAATATGACGATGTTTTATTTTGCACAGATCTCAAATATTAGTATTTGATCAAGTTTATGTTTGGTATATATATCAAATTTATCACAATTAAAAGTTTTACATTTTATAAATATAACTGATTTTCACCATTATTTATTGATTGATCGCATGTTAATTTTATCCGATTAACCCGTTGGCCAGCCCGAAACCCGAACTTTTAAGGTTAGGGTTGAACTTTTATAACCCCAAAAAAATCACAACCCGAGTAGGGTTGGTTCACCCGCTGGGCCGACTTGATTAACATCCCTGATTATTAGTGATGTATACCTGATTGATACTATACAGAGCAAATAAACATTCGATGTTATTTGGATCTGGATTCTTATACTCTCCGTTGCAGCTGCTTCTTGCTCGCTGAAATCATTATTCAAGACACGAAATTAAAGCATATTTAAGCAGCAAGTTCACCAATAGCGATATAGTAATATGTATAGTAGGCACTGGTTTAATTTTGCAAATAAACAACGAAAACACCTCAAATTGTTTGTCTGAAATGAGTGCCACTCTGTGAGCATAAGGTATCTGTTCATTCACATCCTCAGCATGTGTCACTGGATTCCCAACCATGTAGCCCTGTTCCCAATCCACAAAATAATTACTGTCTACTTATATCTTATTCATATAATCATAGTATAGAAGTATTAATAAAACAAAATCAAGAATGAAATAATTAATATAGCAAGAACTCCCATTACTTGGAGAGACATTGTTGGCTCTAGTCCAGCTTCATTGCCTGCAAATTTTCAACTTAATGATGAGGAAATAAACAAACCGTAAGCATATTTAAGTCTTGAGATGCAACTAACTACCTTTAGCTATTTCAAGTGCAAGCATGGGAACCATCTTGCCACCATAAGAGTCACCCGAAACATAGAGACGATTCTTGATAAACTCGGGATGAGCTAACAGCCACTGTATTTATTTTTCCAAACAATGACGACAGAAATAAGCAAGCCTTCCATCAATAACAAAACAAAGGGTAAGGATGAAAACCTTGCGTAGAAATGTGTAATTATGTTGGGTCGAATTAGTGTCGGAGGAAGGGTAGCTTCTTGCATTGTTGGAATATGAGAATCCAGTCAGAACAGGATAATCTAGGAATATAATGCTGGCAACCTAACACCATCAAAACAACCATCATCATGTAATGTGGATGAAAATCAAGAATGGAAATTTATGTATCAAACCTTAGTCCAAGAATATGGGTTCAATACAAAAGAAGGTAAGCTTCCATCAAAGCTCTCAAGATCAAAGGCTAGTGGACCTACAAATTGACATTAAATATTCTAATTAGGACCCAATCCAAGTATAGCTCATCTCCAACAAAAGAAGAGAAGAGAAGAGACCGATTTCATAAACTAGGCTGGAAAAGGCAGAGCAGCCGGGGCCACCGCTGAGCCATATGAGCAAAGGGTCTCTATTAGGATCGGTTTCGGATTCGATGAAGTAGTAAAAGAGCTGAATTTCATCATCCTCTCCAACCCCAATGTACCTGAATCCCACGAAACAGCATCAGTTCTGTCCAATTAAACAGAGGAAACAGAGTATAGTGAATTGAGACATGAAGAGACCCTGTTTCGAGTTTGAAAGGCAGAGCTCCGTCGTAGCCGGGAAGGGTCTCCACGATTATTTGTGAAGCAGCACACTTGATTCCGACAACAAAAGCAACTAGCAAATGAAGGAATGTCTTCATGGCTTGTGACAAATCTACTTCAAACTTTTCTTAGTACCTCGCTAAAATAGAGTTTTTTTAGCATTCAATGACCACTGACGCTACTAAAAGGAGGTTTGTTTAAAAATCAATCCCTATATGCTTGATCAGACAACTTGATTGGCACACAGTTTGCCACGTTTTTTCCATGTACAGTTTGTGTTTTCCTTAGGTTTGAAACCAAAAAAAAGTAACGGGAATTTACATGACTTTTCACATTCGGTGAGTATTTTAGTCCAATTATTTTCGATTTTTGGCACCTTTGAAAATCATACAGTGGGGCATTTTGTGAATAATTCTACTGTAAAACCTATTTCCCTCTATCCGTGAAATATTGTCTAGTAGTGTCATTTTGGTCTGTTCGTGAAATGTTGTCCACTTTACTTATTTTTTCATTTTTGATAATATTTTGCAGAAGGAGTATTTAATTATAATAAATTTATGTCGCTTTCTACATAAGCCTCGTGCTCATTGTTTTGAAGAAAATAGAATCATGGTATGAATGAATGAAGCATGAGGAAAATATGATAGTATGACACATTGTGAATGACACGGGTTTTAATATGAAATTGGTAAAATAAGAGAGAAAGGAAAAAAAAAGAAGAGAGAAGTAGTATTAGTGGAATGTTGAGTCCATGTTATTAGTAAGAGTGAAGGGAAAAAAAGTAAGAGAGAACTGGTTGAAAACTTTCTGTTTTTAAACATGGTTTATTTTTTGTGGACAACCAAGAATGACAAATGTGGTCTATTTTTCGTTGACGGAGGGAGTATATGAATGTGAGTTTTAAAATGTTAGAATCATGCTTGGTCAAAGGGTTTTGATCAAGAATAAATGTTACGAAAAATTTAATTTTATAATATTTAATGATTTAATGTTGATCTACTAAGAGAGTAGATGACCATGATATATTCATTTTCTCCAAACTGATTTCTGGTGCGTGAAAAATAATAGATTAAAGTTAGTCATATATAGATTAATTAATAGTGTATTAACTACTATCTCATATTAGAAGAGTATAAAAGATGTACTCTTTATGTCTCAATCAAGATATCTATCTTTCTTTTATTTGTTTGTCTCATTCAGTTATTTGTCTCATTCAGGATATTCATTTTTTCTATTTGTAAATAAAATACTTCATCCGTCCCCAACGAGTATGAACTATTTTATTTTTCATCCGTCCTTGAGAAGTATGAACTTTCTAATTTTAAAAAGGTCAAACAACATATTACCCCTACATGATAATTTTATTTACAACTTATACCATTATCATTAATAATTTATACCAATACGATAATGTAGACCTCACTCTCCACTAACATTATTTTCACTACTCTCTCTCTCTTACTTTTCTCCTTATTTATTAAATCTCGTGCCGAACCCATTGTTCACACTCTTTGGGGACGGAGGGAGTACCTTCATTATGCTTTCTAATTCAAACTAGCCATGATGACAAATTCAAATTCGATTATGCTTTCTATTTTGAAAACTCTTCTCTCTATGATGTGAGATTCGTTTTAACTATACTTTAATTATTTGTTCTTTCTATCTCTCTTACTTTATCAATTATGCATTAACATTTATGTCCAACCAAGATTGCATACTTATGTAAGACAGAGGGAATAATATTTACTCCCTCCGTCCCGGATAATTTGACTTACTTTAACTGGGCACGGGTTTTAAGAAATATAATGAAAAGTGAGTTGAAAAAGTTAGTGGGATGTGGATCCTACTTTTATATATTAGTTTTATAATAAACGGTAAGTAGGAATGAATTAGTGGAATATGAGTTCCAAAACTAAAAATGATAAAAGTTAAATGGGCCAAATTATCTAGGGAGTACTATTTTAATATAGAACATCTATAACTAGAATTAACCCGCGCACCACAACCATTGGTCAAGGAAGGTGTGTCCTCAGGCCTCAGCAAATGTGCAGCATAAGCACTACTGCACTACGTTGTCAATGCCCACAAGGTCAATTTAGAAACACGATTAAAAAACAAAAGTGGTGGTACAGGGTACAAAGATAAAAACCAAAACATACGAAAATTAATACATAAATGAAGATGAGAGAGATTTTAGAAATATAAAATATTGTGGTGCAAAATTTATTGTAGAATTAAAATTTTGCCATAGATATTTTTTTTTATCACATTATATATATATTTTTCGATGTGAGAAAATCGTATTCTCAGGCAAAACAACAATACGCCCAAACCAAATCTAACCAATTTTCTACCCCTACCAGCAAGCACAAATACACCAAGCCTTGACCCAACAAGATAGAAAAGAGAACGACTAGTAGGGACAGCACCACCCAAGGCTAAAGCGACCAAAAGAAACTCTCAAAAGCACGAAACGAGCATGATCAAACAAGAGGATGAGGTCAGCCATGTCTACCCCACAATGTTTCTCGAATTATGCTGTGGCATTCGAAATCCTGTCAAGAGCTCTTCGTTGATTCTTTGGTTCTCTCCAAGGTCTAACTTCACTCCTCTCATCATTTATTTGTTCCACTGAGAAGGGAAATTCTGGGCACCAACCTCGATTCCATGCGCCAAGTCTCTAGAATAAGCATTTCTTCTCAAACTTCCAATTGGATTGAAACACTTGAAAGTTGATTTTATTTCTTATGTCCCAAATGGTTCATGTAATCACAAAGAACATCGCTATGAAGAGCTTCTTATCAAACTCTCAAACTAGGGACCCTTTCCATGCTAAGAATTGTTGAAATCGTGTGTCCAGTCAAATGAGTTGACCAAGACTAAATATGACGAGACATTTAATTTTGTGTAATTAAATGATATAGTGTCGATCTACGCAGATGATCGTAGTATATTTATTTTCTCAAATCCGATTCCCGGTGAAAAATAATGAATTAAAGTTGGACAAAAATGTGAACTAATTAAATGAGCTATGAGAGAAGCTATGCGATTAATTAAGAGAGTTAATTATTTCACATTGGAAATGCCAACCTTCTTAAACTAGCACTCCCTCCGTCCGCCATTAGGAGTCTCATTCCTTGGTGGCACGGATTTTAAGAAATGTTAAGGAAATTGAGTGGAAAAAGGTTAGTAAAATAAGGGTCTCACTTGTATATATTAGTTTTAAATGAAATGTGAGTGGAATGAGTTAGTGGAATGTGGAACCTATTACCATTTATGGTAAAAGTGAATTGAGACTCCTATTCACGGACGGACTAAAATGGAAAAAATGAGACTCATATTCACGGACGACGGGAGTATTTAATAAAAAGAGTTATTACATGTAATAATTATAGTTTACTAACATGGGCTGTAGAGCCCACACGCGCGATGTCGCCGCGAGTGCTGCCGTGACTGTGTGCTCGTGTCCTTGGAGTTGGATCTTGGTCTTTGGGTGGTCTTTAGACTGTTCTTTGGGTTCGATCGTTGGGCTTGACCTGAGGCTAGTCTAATTCTTTTTAGATCACGCTTTCACGTCAGCAACCCAAGTGGGATGACACCTCGTCAGTATAACGCAGTGAAACCAACGTGGCTGACACGTGATAAAGTCCACATCGTGAGCGAACCTAGACACACAGTGTGTCCATATACATCTGCCCAAGATCAGCCTCTCTAGCTCCCGTAACGGCTTGTAACGCCCGGCGGTTACAGCCTTGCAACGATGACAACCATCAAGCTTGTGTTGACCCTTGCAGTTGACTAAGCCTATAAATAGGCTAGTCATTCCATGCATAATACACACAATAAAAAGCATTCTGCATCATAAGTTCTTTCTCATTTTTGCATTTGTTCTTCTGTCGAAGCCCTGCTCTCACCTCCATCCAGTTCGCCGGAGCTCTGCTGATAGCAGTGCTGCTTCATCAGAGACAAAAGTCGTTTTATCTTTTGGGACGACACGCCAATCCGAAATAACTACATGGCGTATCTCATCTTGTAGACAAAGGCCTCCTCGACTCGGCTTACTACTGCATTTACGGTTTTATTGTTTCGCTTCCAATTATTGTAATTTCGTTTCAGTCTTCTTTTTGTATTCTTTTGGATTGTATTACACCTGGTTTATCTCTTATAATCTAGAAACCAACAGGAAAAAAACCATCGGTTCTCTGTGAAAGCTCACACGAATGTTCCACAAGCTTCCCAATATCCTGCAACTAAATATAACGTGCTCAATTATCTCTAGCTCCGTCTTGCAAAGAACACACCGGTCATCCTGATTCCACTCACGCCTATTATATAATGCATGATTTATTCAATAATTAAAATTTTGCAATTATTTTTAAAAAAGAGTAAAGGTCAATTTTGGTTCTAAACATATGACCGAAATACCAATTTGGTCTAAAACATTCACTTTTTAAAAAACTGGTCCATAACAAATAAAATTGTTGCCAAAGTAGTCCTTTTTTAACGGTTCCATTAAAAAATTAACGGTCAACACTAAATAACCACATTTTGACCTAATTAGTATATTAATCTATAATTAAGTAAAAAATAAAATTAAAAATTAAAAAACTATTCACCTTCTTCGTCAAAAAACCTGTCTCCACTAGCAAATCGCCGGCTTAACCAGGGTACGCCCCTTTCGGAAACAGATTTCCAGCGCCCACCGCTGTCTTCGCCGACATGGTGCTTAAGCCTCTAACTTTTCAACTCCGTCTCTAAAAATCAGAGACAAACTCCAAATTCACACTCCCATCTCTCTCTTCTTCTCCTTCGTTAAAATTCTCTCCCTGCCAGCGAAATTCAGCCCCTCCGCCGCTACCGTTGCGGTGCTGCCAGTTCTCTTTCTCACGCTTATCCTCTCTATCTCCTCAATCCAATCCAATTCACTCTCTTTTCTGTCTCTATTCCAGCGGCCGCCTCCGTCAGTCCCCTGCATGCTCTTTTCCTCCGTCATAGCCAACGTGTGATGACGTCTTACCATCGCCCTCACACTGTTCCAGATCTGTCTCCCTCTCTCTCTCTTTCCGTTACGCCTTTCCTTTGTCTTTCTCGTTCATTTCCCTGCTCACCGCTACACCCTCTCGGTCATGCCCCTGTGCAATCAGCATGACCACTTCCAAGCTCGCTCTCTCTTCGTGACGATTAGCCGGTGTGGAGCTGCTGCTTCCACGAAGATTCACAGCTCACCGTCGAGAGCTCCTCCAGACTGGGATGCTTCCACCGTTGTCAGAAAATGATTGTTAACTTAGCAATCGAGACTCGTGGAGTCAGAAAATGGTTTGAAGGGTGTTTTACTGGGCGATTTCTTCATAGGGTTTTCAATAGTGAATTGGAAGAGTATTCTGGGAGTTGAGGTAGTGTGTTTTTGCAGAGAAAATTAGGGTTCTTGAGATGAAAAAGAAGGAGAAAGAGAGATGGTTTGTACTAATTAAAATCCACTAATACAGTCAAAATATCACTAATCAAGAGCTGATTGTCAGTTTTTTACGGAATCATAAGAAAATGACCACTATGACAAGTATTTCATTTTTTATGGACCTGTTTTTCAAAAAGTGAATGTTTTAGACCAAATTGGTATTTCAGCCATATGTTTAGGGCTAAAATTGACCTTTACTCTTTAAAACATCATATAATTTTTTTTATACAATACAATTTTATATTGACATAATAACTAATTAAATCATGAAGTTGCCAAATTCTAGTTTATCATATCTGTATATGAATCAATAGTAACCTTTTTTTTATATTAAAAGTTCCACTAAAATTAAAAATAAAAGAAAATAAAAGAAAAGAAAAGTTAACCCATTTTTATTTTGTGGAATAAGTTTAGACTAGAAATAGCTTTTCTTTACGTAAATATAGATCCATTTGTGTGTAATAGTGTATTAAGAAATATACTATATAATTTATTAGGTGATTCCTTCAGGTGTAAATGAGTCTAACAATTATTTTGACAATTATTCGCAACGGTTACTATCGCGAAGTCTTATAAACACTTCCCGATAATAGTTCATTTTTTATTTCATAATATATAACTTATTTATACACTTTTATAGTTATATTGACATATTTTAATTTGATATATAAATTTCATTCAAATAAAAGAAAATTTACATAATTAAAATGCTAAAATTACATAATCAATGCCCATAAGGTCATCTAAAAGAATTTAAAAACATGATACACGAAAAAGTGGTGGTAATGGGTACAAAGATAGAAACCAACATATACAAAAACATGAATAGAAAATGGCAAGTGCTTTAATCCAAGCAAGAATAGAAAATTATTAAGTGATTGATATTTGTAAAGTTACTGATATAGTATTATAGTATATAATATTGTATTCATTTGCATGTATAAATAGATTCAAAAGGAGGAAGCATACTGATAGTAGAAATATGTTATTGATTTATCGGTACAAATTGATTGAAAATGAGGAAGCACAATAAATGCTACATTGAAAAGAGAAAAAAAACCATCTTCTTAACATTTCCAAACACTCTTTAGGCTTGTATTCTGGTGTTGTATGTCCTGCCCCCTGCATTTCAAATTATATTAGCAAACATGAGGTCATCTTCCTTGATCTTACTCTTGTACAGCTCCTTGTATATGCAAATCACCAAAAAAAACATGGTTGAGCAATGAGATTTTTACTTCAATCATCAGTTGCTATAGCAACAAAATTCACCCTGCAACTTGACCATCAACGGTCCACATTCAGTTTGTGTATCCATTTCAACGTGCCAAGGTAAGGTATATTAATATTGTGATCGCCACTGTAACAAGGAGGTGTTGTATAGCTTCACTAACGATGTCAAAAAATATACACGGGTATTAAGACTGTGGAATCAGCTAATAGAGACCGTAGGAACCAATGGCGGAATCAGAAATTTAAATAAGCCGGGGCTGAAAAATTTACAAATTATAACAGTAGTAAAATATTTAATTTCATATATAACAACATTACAATTTTAAAAAGTACTCCGTATTAAATAATACTCCCTCCGTCCCCGATTAAGAGTCACACTTTGACCGGGCACGAGTTTTAAGAAATGTAAAGAAAAGTTGGTTGAAAAAGTTAGTGGAATGTGAGACCTATTTTTTTATATTGGTTTTATAATAAAAATGTGAGTGAATTGAGTTAGTGGAACGTGAGACCTACTTACTATTTATGGTAAAAGTGAAATGTGACTCTTAATTGGGGACAGACCGAAACGGAAAAGTGTGACTCTTAATCGGGGACGGAGGGAGTACTCCTTTTGTCCTTATGCAATATAGACATTTCATTTTCAGCATTCATTTTGAAGAAATGATTCTCATTCCGTCCACGAAAAATAGGACACATTGTGAATGACACGAGTTTTAACGTGGAATTGGTAAACTAAGAGAGAAGAGAAAAATGTACTAAGATATAAGTAGTGTTAGTGGAATATGGGGTCTATATTATTAGTAAGAGAGAAGGGAAAAAAGTAAAAGAGAGGTTATTGAAAACTTTCTTTTTTTAAAATGTGCTCTATTTTTCATGGACAATCAAAAATGACAAATGTGTTCTAATTTTCATGGACGGAGGAAGTAATAAATAATTAAAGTAGAGAAAAAGTTAAATAAGAGAGAATAATATAGAGAATACTCTTTTGTATATTATTCCCCCCTCTTACTTTACTCTATGTGCACTTTAACTATTTATTAGTAGTATATTTTTTTTCCAAAATGAGTGCTTAAATGAAACGCCTCTGCTGCAGATGAAGTAATTATCACAGACGAATTGTAGTAAAAAAAAAAGTTACCATCATTTTTATATGCTCTATCCACAAATGACAAATTTGTTTTAATAAGTTTCACAAATACTCTTTTTATCTTAGTAAAATTAAGAATGTTTGGAACTAAGTTTTTTTTCATTATTTAGAATAATTATATAGTTTGTGATGATTTGATTTTAATGATTAAGGGTGGAATTAAATTATGCTGAAAGTATTTTATACGATGAAGTATTGGACTACATATATGTTGGGGAGAATAAAATAAATTAAATGCTCGTTTAAGTTTCATTTTGGTGAATAAGATGGAGTATGAGAATAGGGTAAATATAGTTATTTATCACTAATTTTTATGCCATTTGACCGGTCAAATATTTTTCTTTCTTCCAATGCTAGAGATATATCCAAAAAGAAAAAAGAAACAGATCTTTTGCACTCCCCTGTTCATCTTTATTCCCCACCGTCTCGCCATTCCTCTTCCTTCTTTCCATAATTCCTCTTTTTGCGTACTTCTCTCGGCCTCTTCTCCACTTCACCGCCCAATTCTTGTGTTCTTCTTCCTGATACTACTTTCAATTTTAGAAAATCGGGCGCGGGGTTCACTGGCTCTTGGGGCGGAGACTAGTCGGAGGAAGGCCATGTAATGGGGAGTCTGTGTCTGGGTCCCCATGTAGTTCCGCCGGTGGTAGGAACCTTCTAGAACCACTTTGTTTTGGTTTTTTTGTATTCTTCGCACGTTGGCTCCAGAATATGATTAATATAGATAAGCTTGGTGCACTGCACTTGATTAAAAGGCAAAGTATTCAGCGTCGTCTAAAACATCAAAATCTACTGACATATGCAAAGAAAACATCATTAGTGATGTATACCTGAATGATAGTACTATAAAGAGCATATAAACATTCGATATTATTTGGATCTGGATTCACATACTGTCCGTTGCAGCTGAAGTCGACACGAAATGAAAGCATATTTGAGCAGTAATATAAATAATCATGTGTTGGGATAATTGAGTGAACAATTATATAAAGCTCTCTATGATGATTAACCGAGAACGATGGAGAAGGAGCATAAACTGTAGAGCAGAAGCGTACCTTAGATCCATAACGTATTGAAAGGCGGAATTGCTTTGCAGCGGCTATGGATCTTCCAAACGATTAGAGACATTCTTTGCAATAGTCTGCCGAGAGAATACAGAGATATCGAATGTTCTTCTTACGTCTGGGGACCATAACCCTATCTTATATTTATATAAATATAAGACCCTTTTATTTTCTATTCGGTCCCTCATCAAATAGAAAATCACTTTATGGAATCTACACTTATTTCCATAACAATTAAATACACTTTAACTCAAACCTTAATTTTTATTGGATCACTTTAATTGATCAACTGAAAGATAGCCATACACATTAAATTAGTCATGTGGAAGCCCAAATTTCCAACAATCTCCCAATTGGGCAATACATGACACCAAATAAATGTGTACAAACCGAATGAGCGCTCAAAAGTGCTATCACATAGTGTATTTTCAAACAATCTTATTATCAACCATATCGACATAGGACTAAAGGGGCAGTCACCATATTTTTTCATGATTAAACCCATCAGTAATCACATATGCAAATATAATCAACAACAGATCAATTATAGAGTGTAGCATGAAAATTTCATGCAAGGTGATCATACATGCCTATTTCCAACTAGTCCTCCCAAAGTGAGATCAAACCAAAAATAATGGACAAAACATAATACTTTATTTCTGCAGAGAATAACATAAGTTTTATAACTATATGTTCAAAACACAATATAGAGCAATAACTAAAACTACTCCCACTGAACGGAAGTATCCTTAAAAAACATAACACCCATTTGGGCTACATGCCCATGAAAGACCTTGGGTGATAGTCCTTTAATGATTGGATTTATAATCATCAAATCCATTCCCTTATGCTCTATATGTATTTGTCCATTCTGAACCCTTTATTTACCAACCAGGAAGCTCCTGTTGTTTTAGAATATAATACTGCAGAGTTATTGTCACAACATAATTTAAGTAGTCTTTCAATACCTTACAATATGCAGCCCAGTGACAAAATTTCACAGTCATATTCATTAACTAGATGCCTCAAAACAAGTTACGAATTATGTTGTCATGGTAGAAGTAGCTACAAGTGTTTGCTCAGCACTTCTCCACGAAATGGCTCTACAGCCAACAGACACACGTAACCTAAAATGGATCATTTACTGTATTGGCATCTAACAAAATCAGAATCAAAATGCCAAAAGATCTCTCCAAATGATCTGATTTTCTATATGCGAGCATGTAATGCTTAGTTCTCTATAAATATCTCATAACCCGTTTTGCTGCTTCCTAATGATCCATATCGAGTTATTGAAATATCTGCCCAACATATAAATAATTAAAACCAAATTGGGTCTAATACACACTTGAGCACACATTAGGCTCCCAATCACCGAAGCATATGGAACCTTCTGCATTTTCTAAATCTCAAGATTTATCTTAGGGCACTGAATGAGACTAGGTTTGTCTCCTTTAGTCATAGGAGTATTTCTTTACTTGCAATTATGCATCTTAAATACTTTAGGCACCTTTTTCACTATATCCCTTCTGTTACAATCGAAAATTATTTCTTTCGATTTCCAAATACAAAAGAGGCTTCCCCAAGATCTTTCATCTCAAATTTCTTCAAGAGAAAATTCTTGGTGTTAGTGCAACATATCCTTATCGAAAATTATTTCTTTCGATTCTAAATACAAAAGAAGATGCATTTGCTCCCACTGAACTTGTGATACACACAACCATCAATAGCATTCTTTCTGAATCCAAATTAAAGAACTACTTCATAAAATTTGTGGTACTATTGACGAAAGTCTTAATTGAGGTTGTTGAGATTGACTTTAACTGATATCATCCGCATGAGATTGAATGTTTACGACAATATCATCTTGAGGTTCTTAATATGCTTCTTCTTCAATGATAGTAATTTACATGATCATTGTCAGAAGCAGTAGCAGGTGCCTATACAGACTCCTCCTCAAAAGTAATGTTCTTTAACACATTCTTTCTCCAAACTCAACATTCTCAAGGAATACTATGTTTCTCGTCCCAAAAATTAGTTTCTTTTGTGGGATCATAAAGTTTAAAAACCCCTAAATTTTTCTGGAAGACCAAAATGAGAATATATGCTATAGTCTTTAATGCCTCTCCCTAAAGCGAATGCGACAAGGAAGAATGATAAATCATACTCCTTCACATATATTTTTAAGAGTTTTATTTCGTCTTTTAGCTACACCACTCATGCTAGGCGATCTCGATATGGTGTACAAAAGGACAATCCCACACTCTTCCAAATAGAAGGCAAAAGGTCTTTGACATTGTTCACCTGAGCAGTCATTTCTGTCGTAGTATTCGCCACCACGGTCAGATTTGACTTTCTTAATGCCTTTGTTGAGTTGGAGCTCAACATCAGCCCTGAATATTTCGAACTTGACTAAAGCCACAGACTTTTAATAGATTAAATGTAGGTGCCCAAAACAAGAATATTCATTTATGAATGATATAAAATATTGTTGATCATTCCAAGAAACCGAAGTGAATGAACCACAAATGTCCCCATATATCAATTCTAAAATGTATAGCTCTATTGACACCTAATTTCTTAAGTTTGGTCTGCTTTCCTTCGATACATTAAACACACAAATCAAGTTCTGAAAAGATAAGTGTATTCAATACAACATCTGACACAAGTCTCACAATCCTTTATTTTGAGATATAACCAAAACACTTGTCTCATAAATTAACCAAATTTTCATTATTTAATTTGCTTAGTCCCTTTTGATACAACATGTAAAGCTTTTGAATATGAAGTAATATAATCGAGCATACAAAGATTGTTATATGCACTTAAGAAACAGTGCCCACAATATTAGAATTATTTGATGAAAGAACTTTACTATTTCTGAATGAACAAGAGAAACCAAATTTGTTCAAAACAGAAATAGAAACCAAATTCAGTCTAAATGACTGTACAATAAAGTATCCTTCAAAACCAGAATAATTCCAGTCTTTAATAGCAATCTACAATGCCCAATAGTCTCTACTTCCACCGATTTGTCATATCCCACATTGATGTATCTTTCACCATCAATTGACTTTCGGTAGCTCAGACAGCCTTGCACTGATAACTTTATGTGAGTAGTAGCACCAGAATCTACCCACTAAATATCATTAGGGACTAAATCCAAATTAACTTCAGAACAGACCAAAACAAGAATTGTAACTTTCTTTGCACGCCATGCGTGATATTTATCACAATTCTTCTTTTTTATATCCATTTATCATAATAGAAACAACTATCATTATCCTTATGTTGTTTCTTTTGTGATGAACTCTTATCCATAGCAGCATTCTCAATAGACTTTCTCTTAATGTCCTTTAATTTATTTCTTGAGATACTGACCAGATGTGCAACACCAAATGCACAAACAAGTCTTTAGAATTCAAGTTTAAGTGAAGCAACGTGAGACATTTTCAGAATGTGCTCCCTTATGTTGCCCTTGCCCTTATACTTTATTGAGATCAAGCACGCTTGTCTCAACCTTAATGTTTTTCACAAAACGTTCCTTAATTTTTGGCAAGACATTCACTGGCCTTAGTGATATACTTAGATGCAGTGCCTCGAAAGGCTTCTGGGATGCTACACTTAATGATCAGTAGACTTACACGATTCACGTATTCCCACTTTCTCATAGTGTCTTCTTTGATAAGAAGCACCATAGTCCGTAGGAGAAGTAGGTTGCTCAATCCTTAGCGCGTAATCTAGATCCATGCAACCCAAAGCAATCAAAATATAATATTTGCAATCCTTAAAATTTTACCCATTCAACACTAACATATTGTTCATGTTGGAAGAAACTGCAGAAGCAGACATCACAACTGAATAGAGAACAAAACCAAATTAATTTTCATGCTCACATCATAAAATTCAAATAAAATGGTAGCATCTCGAGGTACCAGCACAACAACGAATCAAGTCTGTGGACAATAATATGAACTTGCAAGTGGCAACCTTTTGCAGTAATCAAACACTGACAATAAGATCATGTCAAGCAATGTCCACATGTGGGCATCACATTTGCTCACACGAAAACTGGATAATCATCACGTATTTATCACCACAGGTATGTGTGTATCTCGTGCCAAATATTAATCTTCCTGTGGGCCGACTAATATCCGCATTAAAAATACGCACACACTTACCGTCCTAACATTCGCAGTAAAGAAGTCTAGACAAGAGAGGTTACTGTTGCAACGTCTTATTTCGACTAATCTATTTGAACATTAGTAAACCGGATCGAGGTATTGAGCACAACATTCACAATAAGTTGTAATGTGAATTTGTAAGTGGTATTCTCTTTATAATGATCAAACACTGACAATAAGATCATGATAAGCAGTGTCCACCTGTGGGCATCACACATTACTTACACGAAAACTGAATAATTATCACGTATTTATCACTAAAGGTATGTGTGTATCTCGTGCCAAATATTAATCTTCATTTGGGCCGACTAATATTGGCATTAAAATACACACACATCAATGAAGGAACATGAGATGCACCAAAAATTTGAATTAAAAATTTTAAAAACCGAATACAAACACTTGCAAGCAAGTCGTTGTTAACTGTCTGGAATATAGTGGTTAGCCAACGAGTCACTGGGTTCGCATACCTTGCGAACTCAGCAAGTCGCTAAATCCTGACGGCCAGCCTTATAACTCCCCAGCAAATCGCAAATTGCTGACTCCTAATGGGATTCCATATAATTTTTCCAAATCCGATTTTCACTAAAATTGACAAAATATCCGAATTTTGATGTTCCCAAGAATGAAACCAATGACTATAAGCAACCGAAAGTAACATCAAAACAACCAAACAATTCCACGAAACACAAACTCTAAATTTCATGGATTTACATTAATAAGAAAGACATATAGAAGCATGGATTCACAAGACAGAACATAACTCAATTCATAAACCAGATAACAAAATACTCGTATGCGTGCGGAGATATAAAACAGAGAAACAAAAACCGGATATCTGAAAGTCGTGTTTATCACTTTCAGATCAAATCAATTTCGGGGTTCAACCAAAATGTTTGATCGGATAAAATTCAGAGTATTAGAAGATCATATGTTTGTATTTTCGATATATTGAACCAGAAAATGATCAGTAGAAGAAGAAGATGAAACAGTGCAATGAAACATTGCAACTGTTGGGAGATGAAACCGAAAATAACCGAATTTCAAAGGTTTCCTAAATTGCAATTTAGTCCTTCGACTTTCGGAAATTATATTTTCGGATGAATTTCCGATACAGTAACTTTGTCGGAAATAAAAAATTTCCAAGCTCGACCCCAGCCAGGGGCTCTGCCCCTTGGACCCCGCTACCCGGGGGCGCTGCCCCCGGACCCCCGTTCATCTATCTAGGAGCTTCGCTCCTAATATTATAACGAATTCAAATAAGCGTGCACTCCGCACCTCCATACTTAAATGATGTATCATTATAACAATAACCGATCATTCAAGTTAATCCAATTACACTAAAATATCTAACAATCCTCCCCTATTTTAGTGCAATCCTTGATTAACTAAAACAAGTCATCTCAAACATTCAAACTTTTGCATAAATGAAATATCGTAACGATTGAATTCCATATTAGTACATTACACATTCCAAATATTCGAATACCCCGGGTGTCTCTAAGGATTGAACCCTGGGAACTCACATTGAATACACGAAGATAATGTACACAAAAGTTTACATATGAATAGTTCTATCTTGACACTATATTTTACTAGCCTATGTCCTTATCCTTCATAAACATATCGAAACCAAGTCCCAGCTTCTTGAAGCGGCTAAACTTCATGCTTATATAGGTAGCTCCTTTATTCTTGCACCTACATTTGCAATTTTTCAAAAGAACTATTAAGAATCTATATATTCAACCTCCTTAACTTGTAGGTCCGAACACATACCTTGGGACGATTTTCAAATGTGTTCCAATCTCCAACATTAAGTTTTCCACATTGAATTCTGCATCTAGTGTCATACTAAATGGGAATTGGGTATCTTAATATCAGAGATTTGTAGTGGACTTTAATCCCATCCCTATAGCCGATTTGTACACAAGATCTCTACTTAACCCTTTGGTTAAATGATCGGCTAAGTTGTCATGAGTTCTTACAAACTCCACAGATATCACACCATCCAAAATAAGTTCACGAATCATGCTATGTCTAACACCTAAGTGTCTTGACTTTCCATTATACACTTGACTATATGCCTTAGCCAAGGTAGCAGCACTATCACATCTGATAGATATAGGTGATATCGGTTTAGGCCACAATGGAATCTCATATATCAAATTTCTTAGCCATTCAGCCTCTTTACCAGCTGCTGCTAATGCCACAAACTCCGATTCCATTGTTGAATTTGTTATACAAGTTTGTTTCTTTGATGCCCAACATATAGCACCACCTCCAAGACGGAATACCCAACCACTTGTGGAAGAATGATCTTCCATATTGGTGATCCAACTTGCATCCGAATAACCTTCAAGAACAGAAGGAAATCCAGAATAAGACAACCTATAATCCATTGTTCCTTTTAAGTACTTAAATACTCGATTCATGGCTTGCCAATGGATTAAACTTGGATTATGAGTATATCGACTCAACTTTCCAACTGCAAAGGCTATATCGGGTCTGGTACTAATCATAGCATACATTAGTGATCCAATAGCCTTTGAATATTCAAGCTGATTCACAACAACTCCTTTATTAGGTACGAGCTTTGCACTAGGATCAAAAGGAGTCTTAACTGGAGAACAATCTTTGAAGTTAAATTTTTCCAAAATCTTCTCAATATAATGTGATTGAGAAATGGAAATTCCTTGTTCTCCATGTGTGATCTTAATTCCAAGAATCACATCAGCCTTCCCCATGTCTTTCATCTCAAACTTAGATGACAAAAATGCCTTTGTTTTATCAACTTGATCTTGGTCAGTACCGAAGATCAACATGTCATCCACATATAGGCAAATGATAACCCCTTTACCGGTAGCATCAAATTTGCTATATACACACTTGTCTGCTTGGTTTAATACAAAACCATTAGACAATACTACGTCATCAAACTTCTGATGCCATTGTTTGGGGGCTTGCTTTAGTCCATAAAGAGATTTTACCAATTTACAAACCTTATGTTCATTACCAGGCATGACAAATCCTTCTGGTTGTTTGATATAAATCTCTTCATTTAATTCACCATTCAAGAAGGCAGTTTTGACATCCATTTGGTGAATTACAAGATTATGTATAGCAGCAAGTGCTAACAATAATCTAATTGTGGAAATCCTAGCAACAGGAGCATAGGTGTCAAAATAATCAATTCCTTCCTTTTGTCTAAAGCCTTGGATAACCAATCTGGCTTTATATTTGTCTATGCTTCCATCCACCTTCATCTTCGTTTTGAAGATCCATTTGCTATTTAAAGCTTCACAACCAGGTGGTAAATCAGTCAGTATCCAAGTACCATTTTGGATTATAGAATCCATCTCCTCTTGGATTGCCTCTTTCCAAAAAGCGGAATCTCTTGAAGCCATAGCTTCTTTGTAAGTCCTTGGATCATCACCAATAGTAAAGCAATATTGATATTGAAAATTAATTTCATTTCTTGATCCTTCAAGTAAGTACAATTGGAAATCATTTCCAAAGGACTTAGCTTTTCTTGCTCTACTACTTCTCCTAGCCTCAGGAGGTGTATCTATCACCTTTCCAGTAACATCATCAGAGTTACTAGACCTTGCAATCATGCCTCCAGGTTTAGGTATAGACGTGAATCTATCCTCATTGCCAAAATCAGCATCCCTTGACTCAATAATAGAGTGCACAGATACATAGTCATTAGGTTCTAAGACATAGAACCTATAACAAACAGAATTTTCTGAATACCCCAGAAACACACAATCTATGCCTCTTTGACCTATGGTTTTCATTTTAGGGTCAGTTAGTCTTACCACTGCTCGACAACCCCAAACTCTAAGATAACTCAATTTTGGAGGTTTCTTATGCCAAAGTTCATAAGGGGTAATCTTGTTCCTTTTGTTAGGAACTCTATTCAACAAATAACAGGCTGTTAACATAGCCTCACCCCAAAATCCTTCACTTAGGCCAGAATAACACAACATTGAATTAATCATTTCTTTCAACGTTCTATTCTTTCTTTCAGCTACACCATTTTGTTGTGGTGTATATGGAGCAGTCGTTTGATGTACTATACCAGTCGATTCAAAATACGCTGGATCATAATACTCACCTCCCCTATCAGTGCGAAGAGTTTTAATCTTCACACCATGATAAAGCTCTACACTTTCCTTAAAGATTTTAAATTTATCAAGAGCTTCATCTTTTGAATGACATAGATAGACATGGCAAAATCTAGTAGCATCATCAATAAAAGTAACTACATACTTTTTATTACCAAGTGATGGAGTCGAATGAAAATCACACAAGTCACTATGTATAAGTTCTAATACCTTAGTTTCTTTATTTACATTCTTATTGAAAGGTTGTCTAGTTATTTTAGTTAACATGCAAGTTTTACACCTTTCATTATTCAACTCGAAAGCAGGTATCAAACTCATTTTCGACATATCTTTTAATCTCTTATAATGAACATGACCAAGTCTAGCATGCCACAATTCTGATTTACTAACATGATTACCAATACTTGAAGAAGTCATGCAAACAGAATTATTCATAAAAGAGACATCTAGATTCAACCTAAACATGCCACAAAGATAACCAAAGCCAATAAAATTACCATGCCTTGACAGAATGTATTTATCACTTTCTAATACTTGTTTATAGCCACAACTATTCAATACAATACCAGAAACTAAGTTTTTACGAATTCCAGGTACATACATAACATTTTCTAACAACAACGAATTTCCAGAGGTAAATACTAGGCTAACAGATCCTATTCCTTTGATTGGTTCAGTTGCAACATTGTCCATCTTCAAGGAAGATCCATCTTCAATTGGTTTAAAGTCCTTGAACCATTGACGATCCTTGCATACATGACATGTTGCACCCGAATCAATCCACCATGAGATATCATCATCCTGCACATAAAATGCTTCAGAGATTATTGATGCATAATAATTCTCAACCGAATGATCATTAGGTACAAAAGACGAACCTGATTGCTTTTCCGGATCCTTGGATCCATTTTGACCAGCCTCGTTTTTCCCTTTTCCTCCACCCTTTCCAGACTTACAATCCTTCTTGAAGTGCCCGGATTTGCCACACTTCCAGCAAGTCAGTTTGGGCTTCTTATTCCCATCCTTACTGTTATAACCTTGAAACTTCCGTTTCCCTTGAAACTTACGTTTCTCTTTACCAGCCTTTGAGGATTCACCCTCTTCCACCATGTTCACAGAAGAACCGACCACATTTTTAGTATTACCACCAGAACTCTTTTCCATATCACGTATGGACTGTTCAATTTGGAAATCACTTCCAAGTTCGACCAAGTTTAGTTCTTCCTTCTTGTGTTTCGGATTATTTTTAAAATCCTTCCAAGAAGGTGGCAATTTATCGATAATACTAGAAACATAAATAGATTCATCCATTTTCATATCATATTGGGAAAACTGTCCCAATATCCTCAACAATTCATTGTATTGTTCCATGACAGGCCTCGAATCAACCATTTTATAGTTGATAAAGTTACCAACAAGAAATTTCTTGCTAGAGGCATCTTCTGCCATATACTTGGCTTAGAGAAAATCCCACAATTCCTTAGCAGACTCTACATTTTGATACACATCAAAGAGGGAATCAGACATACCGTTTAAGATGTGACCACGACATATGTAGTCATCGTTCTCCCACTTCATCCGCCTCCTCGTCTGTTCCAGAGTTTCATTATCAACAGCCTCGGGCATGGGAGTACTCAGAACGTACACCACCTTGAGATTTGTCAGCATGAAATGGATCTTCTTTTGCCAGCGTCTAAAGTCCTGGCCAGCAAACTTATCTAACTTTGCGAAACCTTTCGCTCCTTCCTTCATTGTTTCTTTGTTCGACATATTGATTTGATCTTTGTTAGGGAGATATAAAACAGAGAAACAAAAACCGGATATCTGAAAGTCGTGTTTATCACTTTCAGATCAAATCAATTTCGGGGTTCAACCAAAATGTTTGATCGGATAAAATTCAGAGTATTAGAAGATCATATGTTTGTATTTTCGATATATTGAACCAGAAAATGATCAGTAGAAGAAGAAGATGAAATAGTGAAATGAAACATTGCAACTGTTGGGAGATGAAACCGAAAATAACCGAATTTCAAAGGTTTCCTAAATTGCAATTTAGTCCTTCGACTTTTGAAAATTATATTTTCGGATGAATTTTCGATACAGTAACTTTGTCGGAAATAAAAAATTTCCAAGCTCGACCCCAGCCAGGGGTTCTGCCCCTTGGACCCCGCTACCCGGGGGCGCTGCCCCCGGACCCCCGTTCATCTATCTAGGAGCTTCGCTCCTAATATTATAACGAATTCAAATAAGCGTGCACTCCGCACCTCCATACTTAAATGATGTATCATTATAACAATAACCGATCATTCAAATTAATCCAATTACACTAAAATATCTAACATACAATAGAACAATTATTGATTCTCGAAACACCAGAGTAACACCAAAAATAACCAAACCAGATCCATAAAATATAAACCCTAATTTTATGGATTTACGGAACAACAATAAATTAAAACTCTAATTCTCCTTTTCCAATTCTCAGAGAATCATCAATAGAGTGGCTCTGATATCACTTGTTGGGATAATTGAGTGAACAATTATATAAAACTCTCTATGATGATTAACCGAGAACGATGGAGAAGGAGCATAAATAGTCTGCCGAAAGAATACAGAGATATCAAATGTTCTTCTTACGTCTGGGAGCATAACCCTATCTTATATTTATATAAATATAAGACCTTTTATTTTCTATTCGGTCGCTCATCAAATAGAAAATCACTTTATGGTATCTACACTTATTTCCATAACAATTAAATACACTTTAACCCAAACCTTAATTTTTATTGGATCACTTTAATTGATCAACTGAAAGATAGTCATACACATTAAATTAATCATGTGGAAGCCCAAAATTCCAACATCATACTCCTTCACTACACTTCTAAACAAAAAAGAAAATGAAAAAAACATGTAAAGCAAAAGCAACTTTGCGTAAAAATGTGTAATTATGTTGGGTTGAATTAGTGTCGGAGGAAGAGTAGCCTCTTGTAGTGTTGGAATATGAGAATCCAGCTCCAACAAGGTAATCTATAATTTATGAATATAATGTTGGCAACCTAACACCATCAACAACACCATCATGATGTAAGGTGGATAAATTCAAGAATGGAAATCAAGAATCAATGAATTTATCAAACCTTAGTCCAAGAATATGGGTTCAATACCAAAGTAGGTAAGCTTCCATCAAACTTCTCAAAATCAAAGGCCAGTAGAGCTACAAATTAACTTTAAATATTCTTCTAATTAGCACCAAATCCAACTATAGCTCAAAAATATAGGCTCTATATTTTTGAAATATTTGTTTTTCACGTGGTTTGAAATCAACAAAATAAACAGTAGTTTTCATGACTTAAAAGAGAAATACATAGGTTCTAACCCAAAACTAATTGGTGATAGGAGACTAGGAGTAGTGACCTATGAGATTTATATCCTTAGTTTCGGTTTTCTTTTAAAACTAATGTGGAATAGTTATATCTTATTCTTTAGTTTCAATTGCCAACACCCTCCCTCAAACCCTACAAGGCAAACCTTGGAGGGGTTGAACTTTTTCTTGATCAATTGGACGGATGACCCAAAAATTTTCAAATCGATTGGATCATTGACCCTAATTTTAAGTCCAGACATACTATTGGGTCGGTCATTTTTTTAGTTTCAACCCAATATTCTGTTAGATTAATTAAATTTGACCTACAATCGGTAACCCACTCTAATAACTACTCTAATACCATGTTAAATGATATAGAAGAAGACATAGAATATGGTTTATATAGAATGAGATGATTATTCTATTGAAGACACTATACATGGTATGTCTTGTACAAGGGAGAAGAATAATCCTATTCTATGAAACAATTGATTTCAATCACAATATCTTCCTTTTCTAACACATTCAGACGTGTTCTCTGTTGCGTCCAATTATTTTCGAATTTTGGCACATTCGAAGATCATATGGTAGTGAATTTTGTTAATAATGATACCTTAAAAGCTAGTATTAGTAGTAGTATTTATTACACAATAAATTTAGTCACATTCATTCTTTTTGAGTCTCACGTCCATTGTTTTGAAGAAAACAGAATCATGGTACGAATGAAGCGTGAGGAAAATGTGATATTTATGTATGAATATGAGATTGTAAAAATACAAAAAGACTGTAACGACTATGCTTCAACACAAGAAAAAAGTAACTTGTGCTAATGGGTACAAAGATAGAAACCAAAACATACAAAAACATGAATAGAAAATCCCACGTGCTTTAATCCAAGCAAGAATGGAAAATTATTACAGAAATGAAGATGTGAGAGAATTTAGAGTGGGAAGAGAGATAACCATCTTCTTAACATTTCTAAACACTCCCGAGGCTTGTATTCTGGTGCCGTATGCCCTGCCCCCTGCATACATGCAGGGCAACCATAAAAATATGATAGCACTACTAATATTTTACTTCATTACAAATTATATTATTTTTCTTGCCTTGACTGTAGCAAACATGAGGTAAGCCTCCTTGATCTTACTCTTGTATAGCTCAGTGTATCTGCAAATCACATAACACACAAGGTTGAACAATGAGATTTGTACTTCAATCATCAATCATAAGTTGTTACAACAGAAAAAATCACCCTGCAACTTGACCATCAACGTTCCACGCCCTCCACTCATCATACACGGACAAATTCAGTTGGCGTATCCATTTCAACGTGGCCATGTAAGGTATATCCATGTCGTGATCGCCACTGTAACAAGGAGGTGCTTATAGCTTCACTAAAGTTGTCAAAAAAATATACATGAGTTTACAGACCGTGGGATCAAATTTTGAGGTCACCTATACACCAAGGCTTGGAAGCCTCTATCACTCAGATTTTGATGATACTCGACAACACTTTCTATGTCATATTCGTAGCTCAAGCTCTTGTTACATCTCGTCCAATCAGGTACCGTCCCCTGATTGATTGATTGATTAATTTTTAAGCACAACAACATCTTAATAATGTGTTATACTCAAATTCAAAAAGTGGGGTCATGTTTTGTACCTCTCTGATGTGCAGAGCATCTCTCACAGTTTCGTCATTAGCCCACGTGTAGGAGGTCGCATATCTCATATTCTGCAAAACATGACAGCTTTGGGTTAACCTCAATGATGACATGTAGACAATGTGATAGGCAGAGTGGAGTAATACACGGCATGTTAGTTTATTTCCGCTGGAGAGGGATAGGATATCGATTGGATCATCTACCATAGACGGTTGGAACTTTCTAGAACCACTTGGTTTTGGTGATAGGAATTTGCATTTTGGCTCTAGAATATGAGCTCCATTGATAACCTTGGTGCACTGCACTTGATGAAAAGGCCATCACCATTGTGTAAAACATCAAAACCAAATGGCATTTTTGTAAGGAAATTGTGTTGAATGATGTATACCTGATTGATGCTATAAAGAGCAAATGAACATTCAATGTTATGTGGATCTGGATTCTCATACTCTCCGTTACAGCTGACTCTTGCTCGCTGAAATCATTATTCAAGATATGGAAGATCAAGCAAAGGAAAAAAAAATACTCCAACACTAATTTAAATATGCAAATAGACAACAAAAGCACCTCAAATTGTTTGTCTGAAATGAGTGCCACTCTATGAGCATAAGGTATCTTTTCATTCATATCCTGATCTTCATATGTCAGTGGATTCCCAATAATATAACCCTATTCCCATTCCATAAATTAGCCATAGAAACCAATGACAAGAAAACAAATAAAGAAGGAAATAAGATATCAAGAACTCCCATTACTTTGAGAGACATTATTGGCTCTATTCCAGCTTCATTGCCTGCAAGTTTTCGACTTAAAATTTTGATGAGGAAATAAACAAACCGTAAGCATATTTATGTGAAAAGTAACTACCTTTAGCTATTTCAAGAGCAACCATAGGAACAATCTTGCCACCATAAGAGTCACCCGAAACATAGAGACGATTCTTGATAAACTCAGGATGAGCTAACAACCACTATACTTGTTTTTCCAAAAAATGACAGTGAAACCAGAAAATGAAGGTAAGCTTCCATCAACAACAAAGATGCAAAAAAGCAGCTAAAACGATCGAAGAGCAACCTTGCGTAGAAATGAGTAATTATGTAGAGTTGCATTTGTGTCGGAGATCGGGAAGGTTGTTGCATTGTTGGAATATGAGAATCCAGTTCCAGCAGGGTAATCTAGGAATATAATGTTGGCAACCTAGCATCATCATAACCACCATCAAATAAAATGGATGAAATCAATCAAGAGATAATGAATGTAGCAATAATTGTAAGTAACCTTAGTCCATGAATATGGGTTCAATAGGAAAGAAGGAAAGCTTCCATCAAAGGCAAGTGGGCCTACAAATTAGCATTAAGGAGAATTAATCAGAACCAAAATCCAACTGGTGTCACCTTAAAAGCATACGATAAAGACCGATTTCATAAACGAGGCCGGAAAAGGCAGAGCAACCGGGGCCGCCGTTGAGCCAGAGGAGCAAAGGGTCTCTAGCTGGGTCGTTTTCGGACTCGATGAAGTAGTAAAAAAGCTGAACTTCATCATCCTCTCCCACACTAATATATCTGAATCCCACAAAACAACATCAATTCATTCCAATTAAATAGAGGAAAACAGAGTGAATTGAGAAATGGAGAGACCCTGTTTCGAGTTTGAAAGGCAGAGCTCCGTCGTAGCCGGGGAGGGTTTCCACGATTGATTGTGAAGCACCACACTTGATTCCGACAAGCAAAGCAACAAGCAAATGCAACAAAAATGGCTTCATGTCTCTCCACCTCATGGTCGTGAAATTTCAACGTGTCTTAATATTTCTATTATCAAACATCGGCAGCTACTTAAAAAGATCATGTGATATTATCATATTATCCTAATCAAAGGGCTAAATTGTCAAAACATCACTATCCATTATTTAACATATTACATTTTTATCTTCTTTCGGTGCAATTAAGACTCCTTTTGTCTAAAAATAAATTTTTTAGGCAGCACGTGGAGACGTGGTGATCATGAGGTTACAGGTTCAAACTCCGTCACCTGCTAGAAGACTTTCGGCCTTAATCCGCAAGTTCGGTCGAATAGGATTAGTCGAATTCTGCTAAAAGACGGGTTCGGTACACCTATGATTAAATAAAAATATATATATATATATTTTTGTCTTTTTATCCGTCTACTAAAAGTAGAAGATACTATCATTTTCAATTTATACTCATTTCTTTTGATCTCTTCTAATTTATCAATTTTATATTAACATTTGTTCTGCTTCAAAAGATTTTATTGCAGATTTGATTTTAAGGCTGCTTCAATTATTTAAACAAAAGGAATATTTGAGTAGCATATAATTATGTCTTTAAATATGGACAAAAGGTCCACAATTATTGTTTCACCCATGGCATTTTTTGTGATGACATTTTGCCACCAACTCCATTTAAAAGTTGAGCTAGTCTTGGGCCCAGCGCGTGGTGAGCTCAAGAAGACAAGCGAGTAGATTGCAATGGAGGCAACGGAAAGGAGAAGAAGAGTGTGCACACCGTGCAAGTGCACTAGAGCTTTTTTTGACATAAAAGACTGCCTACTAAACTTTTGCGATGTGATTTACCAGCTCAAGATTGGGTAATGTTGAATCATTTTTAACGGCTCTAATTGTTTTGCAACATTTTATATTTTGTTAGTATTTTTTCCCTCTAACGTTGTGGGAATCTTTTTGCAATTCAATCAAATACGAAAAGAGAAAAATAGGTAGCTCGGGACAAAAGGAGAAAGATAAGAATTAAGCTTTGAATTGAATTACTGACGCTGTCACGCTATTATCTATGATTTGGTTTCAATCTCAATCTGTCTGATTACGTATATCATGATGGTATACTCTTTGTTACGATGCTACAGTATATCAATGAACAATTATTTAATGTAGCAGTGGAGTACTCCCTCCTTCCCCCGTTCAAAGAATCATTTTACTCCCTCCGCCTCAACGAAGATGACTCATTTAGAAAATGATATGAGATTTTAAGAGATGTTGTTTTATGTGTTAAATAATGAGAAAAAATACAATTTTACAATTGATGTGAGAGGAAACTTTTTCTAAAAGAGAAAATGTGACATCTTTTGTGGGACAAACTAAAAAGGAAAATGTGACATCTATTGTGGAATGGAGGGAGTACTCCTTTTGTTGTCCATGATTTATAGAAACATTTACTTTTATTCTACATTTAGTATGTTGACTCCACATTCCACCAACTTTTCACACTCACAATTTAAATAGATACCACATTCCACTCACTTTCTCCTTTTACTTTTCTTCATAACGTTAAACAAATTTTTAAAACTCGTGCTGAATCAGAAGGACTCTCTAAATGGTGGACGGAGGGAATAGTTGTTTTAGGTTTGAAATTTTTGGGTTTGAAAAATTCGACTTAAATTAGTGGTACTTCATGCTTATTAACTGTCCCACTTATTTGATTTTATTTGCAAGCTGGATGCATGAAAAATTTAGGGTAAGAAAAAAAAAAGACACAAGTTTGATCAAATTCTTATGTATTATCTCATAATTGTATAAAATGGCCGATTAAATTATAATTTGACTAATTTTCTTAATTGTCCCATGAATTTGGATTTGGAAAATATAATTGAGTGCGACGTGGACATCAGGAAGGTATGATGTGGAATAAATTATTAGCGACATCGTTCCACTCCAGCTTTACGTCTTTTACAAAAAAAGAGGTTGAAATTGTGTTCCTTCCGTTCTTCTTCACAATCGTTTAAGTTATGATTTAATAGAGCTGAATCACCGTTCAATTCACGCACAATCACATGGGTTGCAACGTTCCCTACGTCCATGTCATGCCCAATTTTCTCTAAATTCAAATTCATGGAACAATTCATAAAATCATTAAAATTATGATTTAATCAGCCATTTTTTTATGTGATAAACTAAAATTTGAACCAAGTTTTTTTTTCTATTTACCCAGAAAATTCATGTGTGTCATGTCATGCATATATTTCGCTATTAATATTTAATATTTGATTAAATGTTTGGTTCCCCAAGAGGGGCCCAGCAGAATTAGTAAGCAGCTCCATCACATCATCATTTAAGAGTTGAGACAAATCCACTTTCCTTTTCTATGATTTTGAGATAAACACCCATAAAAAAAGGTGTTCTATAGAAATTTGGCAAGAATTTATAAACCTTATGTAGAATTGTGTGACTTTTGTCACCTCAATTAACACAGAAATGTATCTTTCCAATAAATTTTCACATTTTACAATAAAAAAATATACAAAATGAAATGTTTTAGAAGAAAAGAAAATAATCTTCATGATTTCTCATCTGATAAGCCTCTTGCTCTCATTCATGTCATGTAGGATCATAATTTCCAACTTACAAGCTCAAAAATTCAGGAGATGTGAAACTAAACTTATCTGCTATACTTACATGCTGTAACACAAGCCTATTTTTCGTTGAGAGACGTAACGTACCTATCCAAGAACGCCCGTGCTGGATTGCTAAAGCTCGCACCAGCTGCTGTAAACCTTTTCATAGCATCCACTACCTCTGGTTTCAAAATTTCATCCTCAGCCTTTGCACTACTACACAGATAGTACAGAGATCCAATTGCGTAATTCACCTGCATACAAGCGTTTTAAGGAACTTCTCGATGAACATAACCTTAACTACATTGAGACGAGAGCCATCAAATCGAGCTCAAAGCTCCAAAACAATCTTGAATGGAATCTTTTTATTGATGACGGTGGAGCAAATAATGTATAGTAGTATGTGTTAAGAGCTCAAAGAAGATTTACCGTGTTTCTAACAGGGCTCGATAAGCATTGGATGACAAGAGGAATACCGTCGCATTGGATGACAACCGCAGCATTTGTTGGATCTGCAATTTGGAAAAGAATTCTAAACGAGAAATCGTTGCAACGGGAAAAAAATGATAACTACATAGCGTCCAACCACACCTGCACAAGCATTGCAAATTCCTCCGACTGCAAACTCCACAAGCCTCTCATTGGACTCAGTTAGGCAGTCCAGAAAAAGCTCCAAAACATTTAGCTGCTCAACGAAAAAAAGAACAGTTGCTCGTGTCACCAATACGAGATCCGTTTCACTAATAAACTAAACCGAACACAATAAAAACACAAACCTGACGGAAGAATGTATAATTATAAGGATCATAAGCAAAGTTCCCCAAACTAGCAACAACTTTCTCTTTTGTTTCTGCATTATCATCACCACAAATTATTAAATGCTGATTGGAGTTCAAATACATGAAACAATTGATTGATATCTCATACCTTCATCAGATGCATTTTGAAATTGTGCAACCAGTTCCTGTGGCACAGAAATGTAGAAAGCTAAAGCCCTAAAACCTAGTCCCCATCAATTGACAATTGATCATACTCCTTAAATACACGATAAATTAGAAAAATTGAACAATTCTAGGGCAAAATTAACATTTGATTGAGATAGGAAACTGACCTGAAGATATTGCAATCTCGGAGATCCATATTTTCCGGTGCGCTCCTTTTGTCTCTGATCATTGGTAAACATGTTGCTGTAACACATCATCCAAAATGTTCAAAAGCGCAATACAGATTGCATTTAGCATTAACATGAAATGCTACATCTTCAATTTGTTAAAATGTAAGCTCAATTATCCCAATTTATCATTTTTTTCGTTTTGCTACAGTATATGCGTTTGAACTGCAAATATTTTTGGAAAATTGCAAATCAACCAATAAATATGCATTTGCAGAATTCTGTGAGTGGAAGAAACACTGTAGGAAGATAGAGACATACCTGGAAGAGAAAGAAGCGGCGACGGATGTGCAGAGGCGTCGGGAAGAAGAAGAGCGCGGCGTTTAATTTCATTATATGAATTGAATGGGCTTAATTTAATTGAATTAATTATGGGCTCAAACATTATTAATTTTCGAAAATAGCTACTATTTAAATATGAAATCCAGTTAAATTATCTTTGAAAACGTAATACTCCCTCCATCCTCCGTTGGGAGTCACACTTCCGTTTCTGCACTCGTTTTATAAAATGATAATAAATAGTTAAAGTGGAGAAATGATAAAATAAGAGAAAATAATGTAGAGAAAATACAGAGGGAGCATTAAATTATGAAATTTTAACTTTTTTTAGTTGTCGTATTCATGCACAAAATTTCATTTTTTAATAATGTTAAAAATGAATGCGAATAAAATGTGATATTTATAAACGATCGGGAAATTAAAATAATGTAAGTACTAGTACTCCCTCCGTTTCGCCATAGTTGAGTCATTTTTCATTCCGGGAAGTTTCTTCACAGTTGAGTCATTTCTATATATGGTAACTTTTTTCTCTTTCTTACTTTATTCTCTCTACTTTATTTACTTTATACTTTATTCTCTCTACTTTATTTACTTTATACTTCATTCTCTCTATTTTACTTTTATATCTATTTATTTAACACATCCAATATTCATTTCTAAAACTCTGTGCGAAAAGTTTCGTCAGAACTATGGCGAAACGAAGGGAGTAGAATAAAAGGTTGAACGCACACTTTGACAAATAGAAAAAGAAGTTTTTTTATTCTGATTTTGATTGGCATCTAGTAATTTTTTGAAAAGATTCATGCTCCATATTCATCGTACGAGAAGAGGACAACATGTGTTGTAACGTGTTTTTACACGCTACGGCATGTAAGCACACCGTGCGTTTTCTCTTACGCATGTCGTTCAATGCTCATAAGTTGCCAATAACGCCCTTAGAACATCTAAAGGAGTGAAACAAAAATTTAAGATTACAAACAAGGTAAAGAAGAGTTCAGATGCCTACAATGAGTACTATGAGATTTCTTAGGCCCTAAATTTTGGCCCATGTCTTCTCATGGCCCAAATTCCAAAGTTCCAATTAGGCTAAGATGACAAACTGAATAACTCAAACTGTGGCGGAAATTAGAATTTTTTAGACATAAAAACAAAGCAGCAACTTGCAACAATTTACTAAATTCAGAAGCAAAAGAACTAAGTTAAAAGCTAAAAATAAAACAAAAAGTCTCACCAAGGGGAGCTAGAAATGTTATAAAAACTAGGAAAATGACTCCCAAAAAAGTGGTCTAAAAGTGTATCTGAAAACTGAATGTGAAATGGAGGCTAAAGTGGTGAAAGAGTGCACAAATCAGATTCTACTTAGTGAGAAAAGAGAGAGAAACTCGATGCGAAAAGGTGTTAGTATTTTGTGTTCCCTTAATTTCTATTGTCCAATGTGCAAAACCAATGGACAAAAATACTTCAACTAATAATGGTTAAACAATTTGATTACTAAAACGTGATCCTAACTCTCTAATTCCACTCCCATCACACGCAAGAAATGAGGAAGGAAAAGAAAAATGGCTGACACACAATTACCTAAACCTTAAAAACACAAAATCAATTCATTAAACTTCCAAAACATATGCATACAAAACATCAAATTAAAAGCTGAAAATTAAAGGCTCGTTGAAGAAGTTAAAGAAGCTTAAGAACACTTAAACATGGTGAAAGAAATGCTAAAAAACAAGACCAACATGAACCATGCAAAACATGCAAATCGAACCCAACTAGACGGCGAAAATCACGAAATCAACCGGCAATCTTGCATACACGTTTTTCCTTTGCGTTTTCTTCCACAAAATTCAAACACAATCAAGGAAATAAGCTAGATAAACTGATTTAAAAGCTCGAAAGAAGTTTTGACTAACAAGAAAGTAACAAACCCTAGAGCTAAACAACAAGCTAAAACCTAAACATTCAAACAAGAATAAATATTTTTTTGGTGCTTTCTTTTTCTTCAAAATCCTTGAACACAAACTGAAATAAGATTTAGAAGTAAATATAAACTCAAGCTCACAACTAAATTATAACAAGCAAAACCGAAAATTAAATGCACTAAGCAACTAACTATCAATTCCCAACACAACTAAACAACAAGAGCAATAAATACACAAGAACTTAGAGCAATAACTACTACTTCAATATGCAGCAAAATAAGGCCAACACTCTTAACTATAGAGTTGAGATGTTAGCAAAAGTAAAACCAAAACAAGTGCTACAAAAGAACTAGAGCATTTAACCACTACAAACAAACTACAACTTCACCCCATGATGAGCAAAAAGATGATGGTTGTTCTGTAATGAAGAGAGTATGTTTCTAGAGAGAGAGTCAGCTACTACTAAAACTAAAGATGATAGATGGAAATTCGTGGTAGTTGGTCTCAAGCTAAGTTAAGTATTGTTTTTTTAACAAAAGATAATTCCCTTTTCTCATGCCTTAGACGAAGATGGACACGTGCCACAAAAGGAAGCGGTCTTGTAATTGTGCTCAAATGACTTCATGCAGTTTTCCCGTCGAGTCCAGGTTGGCCAAGCTGACAACTTGGGCAGTTTGCCATTCTTTCGACTACTTCAAATTATACTTCAAATTATTGCACTTTTTGCATCACTCAACTATAAATGTCTTTCTACAATGCCTCTGAATTATAAGCTCAATTCCCTGCCAAATTAAATAGCATCTTCTCATGCATATAGTATTCAACAAAAGAGTGCGAAAAGTGATCAAATTCAAGTGACAAAAACTAGCCTATCAATTTATATATTAGTTCTATAATAAAACGTGAGTATAAATGAGTTAGTGGAATATGGGGTTTACTACCAAAAATAGTAAAAGTGAAAAGTGACAAATTTTTAGGGACGAGAAAATGAAATAAGTGACAAATTTTCAGTGTCTGATGGAGTATATAATTAATATATAAAAATAGGATCTCACTCTACGAACTTTTTCCACCTACTTTCCACTATATCTCCTAAAACTCGTGCTAAATCAAACAGTGTTAATTAATGGAGGATAGATGAAGTAATAATTATTCAAAACACCATTCATATCTTATACTCCCTCTATCCCAAGATAACCGAGTCACATTCCTTTTTGGGATATCCCAGTACCATAAGTGATCCATTTTTCTTTTTAACAAAAAATCTCTTCTCTTATTTTATACCCCACACCTACTTTATTCTCTCGTCACTCCCCTACTTTTCTCTCTCTCATACTTAACTCTCTGCACTCTAACTCTTTCAAATATCGTACCCAAAAAAAGTATTTTACTTATATCAGGACGGAAGGAGTACTCCAAGTTAAATATCTCATTTATCTTTTTGCATTCAATGACAAATGCTAGTAAATGGGGTTTGGTTTCTATCGCTCTCTGTTTGTACTCACAATTGATGCACAATTATTTCCATTTAAAAATAGACAAATGTTAAACGATGATTCACATGACATTACATTCGGTGAGTGAATAGTCAATTATTTTAAATTTTTGGCACCTTCGAAATTCTTATCGTAGCACATTTTGTGAATAATTCTACCGTCTCAACTTATTTTTAATACAAGTATACTCGCAAGTGTACGGGGCTAATGTAGCAAATAGTAAGCAAAGAGTATCGTATCCACAGAGACAATCAGTGTTAACCTAATTACCACGAACCAACCTCAACTACTATCTAGATGAATCGGAAAGTTTGAGTTTTCTAAATCTACTTAAAAGCAAGGTAAAAACAATTAAAAACAACTAGAGAACTAAAAGCAAATAAGAAAACGGATGTAGATAAAAGATGAGAAGGGTAGAATCCTACGGGATCGATAACAACTATCCTATGCTCAACTAACTTCCTAACTATGCCAACAAGGGGTCTCAAGCATATTAGGTTAAATAGGGCTCGAACTTTCCTTGTTTTGAACTGTCGGCCGAACCTGGCGGGTCGCCAGGTTCGTTGTATGGTGAAGCTGTAACACCCCTTACTTGGTTAATTTTAACTAAATAAGTGGTGTCACATCTCGGTACGATCGATAAACTAAAACCTGTCTATTTAACCTGTATAACTTTTTTTTTTCTTTTTGCAAACACTCAGCATAACTAAACCTGTTAGCACAACCAGTTACTACTATACATAACAAAGTAACGATAACATGCTTCGACAATTATTTACAATCCCATTAGCAAAAGAAGGTTACATAACCTTACATCTCCAAACCAACTATATACAATCAAAAGTTAGCCTAAGCATTCCACGTGAGAACTCCAACTGTACCAGCAAAAAGGAGGGTAGTGACTTGACACATGCAGCTACCCACGAGCGAGATCACTCGCTTCTAAACTCTGCAGGAGGGAGAAAAAATGGGGGTGAGCTTCAACAAGCTCGTAGTGTAAACGCATTCCAGAAATCAATCTCGAAAGACTTCAATCGATATCACTTACACAAAATATCAAATTATAACTTGGAATGCTATGCAATATCTGTTCAATTTTCCTTTCAAAGTCTATTATAGTTTGCTAACACTTTATATAATATCTCCCAAACTATCTTGATACAACAAACACAATATATTAGTCATGATGATACTTTCAAATGCAACCATTTACCATCGATCAATCAAAACCATATGGCACGAAGTAACATATATCATACAACTATCAATTCCTTTAATTAATCAACAATATGCTTTAGGAAAACTATTCAGCTATCCAAGGCACGGAACATCAATTCTCAATCAGATATCACATTCATATCACATATCAGCCCAAAATTATGCTTAGCAATGGACACGGGTACACGAACACTATAAGTAGCCCGATGAGGGCCTCTGTCATGTATACATCTTGGTGAGATACTATCAGATGTTGTATATCTTTCGTATAGCCTATCATAAGGCATCTGTCACATATTACCCGTATAGGGCTCATATCAACTATCAACATATCATATGGATCATCGCTTCGGTTATCCGGAAGACGAATGATCAAACATGTGTGCAGTACTGCTGTCATATGTCATGCCAACTATACCATGTGATTCACTCAAGCAATGGAGCATAACACAACTATTTCATATCAACTTTCACATTATTGAACACATATAACTACTTAAATCACTTTGCATATCATATATCACAACAATTCACAATTTTAAAACATAATTCCCACATCTTACCTTTCCATATCTCATTTATGTCATTGAGTTATACCATTCACACAACCATATTTAATCTCTATTGCACAAGCAGATAAAACATATAAAAATGTAGCAATATGTCTCGAAGTTAAAGAGATTAAACTCTAGAACCCGCGTACACTACCTGTACACGTCACAAAAGCTCTATTATTTGTTTAGTCAACCGTGGATGTGCCCCTTTCCCCTATCGTTTGTGCTTGCACTCGGTTCACCTAATTTTTCAAACAATCACATACACAGTTTATAAATAAACACAAATAAAGCCAAATAATCACATCTATCTATTTCACTTTCCATACTCTTCCCTTTATCACAAAATAAGCCAAATATAATATGTATGCAAGTTAAAAGATTTCTAACTTCATTTATAGCAAAAAGAAGCAAAGTAATTCAATAATATTATTCAATAACTCCGGAAAAAGAGGGCTATACCTGGCTGTCCCAAAATTATAAACCTCAAAATTCCATTTTCCTCCATAAACCAAACCTAATTAATTTTCAAAATATGGGACAGCAACTTTATTTTAACATTAAACTCAAAAATTTGACATTTTGAAGCTAAACTCATAACCAAAAGTCTTTTGATATCAACCAACAACTAAACCTCTTTTACCAAATCCTTTTTAAAAATTTCCAGCTTGAATATGTAATAGAAATCAACATCAAACTTTACCACAAGGCAGCCCCAACTTTATACAATATCAAAACCATCAAGAAAGTAACATTAAAATCACTATCAAGAGTTTAAGGTCACATACTACCCTCAAACTCAGATTTTTCTATCACTTTCATGCTTAAATGTCATAACATACTTCCAATTGCATAATTGCATAGCCAATTTACACAAAAGCATCAAAGCAACAAAATCCCCAAATTCAAAAACCCTAATTTCGACTCCAACAGCAAGAATCACATCAAATTAACACCACTACTATGCTTAGAAACAAGATTAAGGAGGTTATAGAGGAGTCTAACCTCTAATTTCAACTAATTTGCAAAGCTAAGTGGAGATGAGTTTGCAACCTCAGCTCTAAAATTGAGAAAAACTAGGAGGAAATTGAGAGCTTGAATTGATGGTGGATACTACATGCTTCACGGTTGAGTGATCGGAGCTATCACGGTGGCTGATCGAAGGGAGTAGAAAAGCTGTGAAATTTTATAGTGAAGAAGGTAGCAGCGTGGGAAGAGAGAGAGAAAAGAGATATGAGCTATTTCTTTCTCTTGCAAAATTCTAACCAAATCATTTACTAATTTTAATTCTTTTTTTTTTCCTCTTCCTAATTTCCTAAAAAAAACACACTTCCCTATTACTCGTCAAAATCCTTCCATCCTTTTTCTTTATTCTTTTTCTTTATAATTTTCCCTAAATTCCTTCCTCACTACACGTATCTTCCCTTTTTTTTTTCCTTACTTATCTCTTTCGATTCTATTATTAAACTATATTTCTTTTGACCTCCTATATAAAAACTACTCCAGTTGGTTTAAACAATACTCCCTCCGTCCACAAAAAATAGATCACTTTTGCCATTTTGGGACGTCCACAAAAAATAGATCACTTTCTAAATATGAAAAGTTTATCTCTCATACTTTCCCACTTTTTCTTCCTTCTCTCATACTTTACTCACTTTTTCTCTTTATCTCTCTTACTTTACCTACTTTTTCTCCTCCTCTCTCTTACTTTTCCAATTCTATATTAAAACCCGTGTCATACACAAAGTGATCTATTTTTTGTGGACGAAGGGAGTAAAATACATGTAAAACACATACTAACTCCAATATTATCCTAATTTTGTTTTCCTAATTAGCTCAGGGATATTACAGAAGCTGGCGGATTGCCAGCTGCTCTCGGCGATTTTGGGCTGTTGTCCTAGCGAGTCTCCAGGTTGGGCATCTTCGAAGCTGGCGGTTCGCCAGTTCGTCCTTTTTCATCTCGGCTGCCTCCTTTCTCCATTTAAGTTCATTTTCGACCCTTTTTCTACACATTCTTCACAAAATAGTCAAAATACCAATATCATAGAGAAGTAGCTATTACCATATCTCAAAATACACAATAATACGGAATAAAGGAGCACATCACAATACAAATTCTATCAAGTTAAGCCGTCGAATGCACTTTTACAACTAACTCGTATATCACCTTGGATTCATGCTTCACTCGGTATGTATATATGTGTGTATATTCACTTCACTCAAGGTGTATAGGATATCAAGTAACGCTCAAATCAATCAAAAATGCATGGTTTACCATAGGCTTGCTCAATGTCTAACCTCTCCTCTACTTCGTGTGACAATAAATCTAGAGTCCGAAAGGTCTTTTGTTTAGGTTATAATGTAGGCTCTTTGGTAAGGTAGGGTAATATTTGGCTAAAGTGACTAAATTCCCAAAAAGATGTGAAATTCCAAGACATTACACAATCCACTTTCAACTTCAACCATTCACCAAAACACTTCTCAACAATAACTAGACTTTGTCTAATTTCTTCCCAACTTCCAAAGACCTTGAATTATTCTCTATATACTATTATTTTCTTTTTCTTTTTCTTTTCCCATTTTTTTTCTTTTTTTCTTTCTTTTCTTTTCTCTTGTTATTTTTTTTTTCTAAATACAACCAATTTTCATATGGACATACAAATGCAGACTTATGTTGATCTTCCGGGGCAATTAAAATTTGATTATAACCCGAATATCCATCAAGAAAACAGTAGTACTCATATCCTGCCAACCTATCTAACATTTGATCAATAAAAGGGAGTGGGAAGTGATCTTTCCTAGTGGCTGCGTTCAAAGCACGATAATCAATACAAACTCTCCACCCGAACACAACTCTAGTGGCTATCAATTCATCATTCTTTCCTTGCACAACTGTCATACCACCCTTCTTAGCTACAACTTGAGTTAAACTAACCCATTCACTGTCAGATATGGCATAAACAAATTCCTGCATCTAACCACTTTATGACATCTTTCCTAACTACATCTTGCATAATTGGATTAAGTCTTCTTTGATTTTGAACCTTAGGTTTACACCCTTCTTCTAACAAAATTTTATGCATGCACAAAGTCGGGCTAATCCCTTTAATGTCATAAATAGACCATCCAATAGCACTTCTATGTTTCCTAAGAACTCTCAACAACTTATCAAGCTCAGACACAGATAGGGAAGAAGATACAATTACCGGATACGTTTCATTTTCTCCAAGGAATGCATACTTCAAGTGAGTTGGCAATGGTTTTAGCTCAACTTTGGTCCCCTTTCCTTTCTCCTTTTCTTTCTCTTCATCCTCGTTCCTAATGGAAGAAATTTTTGTTGACGACAAGGGATCTCTTCGGAGGAGTCAAGTGCACCTACAAAATCAAATAATTCAGAGTTAGCATCAGTTATTTCATTAATATCAGAGGAATAAAGAGATTGAAATAGGCATCGCTCAAGTTGATCATGTGAAGAGTTGATCCCGGCCACTCCTTCAACACAATCTTCCACCACTTGCACATAGTTGCAATGCTCTATCATCTCTACTTCTTCATCATCATGCACTTTCATGGCCTTGTAGATGGAAAATGTAATGCTCTCATTGTCAAGGCGAAGTGTAGGCTCTCCCTTTGCCACGTCTATCATTGCCTTCCATGTAGCAAGGAAAGGTCTTTCCAAAATCAATGAGATCTTTTGGTCCTCCTCCATATCTAGCACAACAAAATCGACCGGATAGATAAAGTTATTCACTTTGACTAGAATATCTTCCACTATGCCTTTAGGATATGTGACCGTCTTGTCTACCATTTGGAGTGTGATAGTAGTAGGCTTCAATGTTCCAATCTTAAGCTTTCTGAAGAATGATAGGGGCATAAGATTAATGCTTGCCCCTAAATCACATAATGCTCTCCCCACTTGATTGTTGCCCACTATACAAGAAATAGTGAAGCTACTGGGATCCTTAAGCTTGGCTGGCAGTTTCTTCTGAATTAGCTCTCTGTCAAATTGACAGTTTCATATTCTCCCCACCTTCTTTTCTTGGAGATAACATCTGATATGGATAGTCTAGCCAAGTGGGTGCCAGCAGGATAGCTCCACAAATCTAGCTGATTGGTTAGTTTGTTCAAGCTAACTGATGGAGAAGATATGGGGAGAAGAAATAGGCAATCTTGTTGAGCTTGTTATTTTAATTTGTTTAGCTGCATTAATCGTCTATAAATATTAGATTCTTAGGAGATAGAAATCATCTGGGAAGATCAGTTCATAGGACGAGATTTCTCGTAGGCCTCTGCGGAGGATTAGGCCTCCTTTGTGAGGATTTCGTTTCATTGTTTCTCTCTTTTGTGTTCATTTCCATTCAGTTCCCTTTTGGTAAAATAATCGAGAGTTTCTCTTCCAGATTCTTGAGTATTTTGTTTGAGCATTTAACTGAACAATTTGTGCCAAGTTTCTGTGTGAGATAAATTTCTTTCAGCACCTCTCGTGCTTGATTTATTCGAGTGTCAGCCTTTACTCCTAACAATTGGTGCGGTGAACGATGGTGCCTCCGCGTACCACATACACCCTTTTAGATGGTTTGGAGAAGGTTGTCGGCAATCTGGAGAAGAGGACGAAGACGTTGGCCATTGTGGTCAATGAATTGAAAATTCAATGCCTGCAAATGGACGAAAGTGTATCGGCGTTGGGGTCTCAACTCGAGAGGTTCAGGGCAGAAATGCGGGCTGCTTTCTTTTATGGGAATCCGAACAGCATTACTGGTTCGTTCCCTAAAGTTTCATCTAACGGGCACGGCTCCAACATGAAAATTTCAGGTGGCACACCACCAATCACAATCCCCACATTCGACGGCTCCGATGCGATCGTGTGGCTCGCGCGGGCTGAACAGTGTTTCCTGGTGTCTAAAATTCCACTGGATAATCGCGTGAGTGTTGCCATGGAAGCATTGGCAGGCCCGGCAGTACCATGGATCCAACTCCTTATGCGACGAATTCCCACTCTATCTTGGGACCAGTTTGCGCAGGAAATGATGAAACGTTCTGGTGATTCAGAAGCATGGAAACCCAAGAGCGTTGCTGTTCGCCAGGAGATACCAGCTATTACCCCGTCTGCAATACACACTAATATCGACATTAAAGCGATCAATACAGTGCCCCTGCTCTTGGCAGTTCAACAACCCATTCCACCTCCAGTTTTGGTGCCTCTACCATCTCCTACCTGTCCACCTCCACTAGCAACGGTGACAGCACCGCTGTTTTTCTCTAGTCCACCTAAAACAGCCAAGGAGAATTCTCTACACGCCATCCAACAACCCCTACCTATACAACAAACGTGCACACCTTTGGCAGCACAACAACACATTCCACCTCCAGTTTTGGTGCCTCTACCATCTCCTCCTAGTCTATCTACACCAGCAACTACACCTACACTAGCACCAGTGACAGCACCGCTGTTGTCCACCTCCAACCCTTACATTCTGCAGTTTCAACCTCCATTCTCTTCCTTGCTGCGTTGTTTAGTTTCCGCTGCTAGCCACCAATCTATGCAGACGATGGTTTCCTTTCCGGGCTTCCCATATGCAGCAGTTGACGTTCCTTTCTCCTGTCTAGTCATGCTGCAATTCCTTCATATAGTGCGTCATCTTCAATGGTTCGATGCTCTGGCTACTAACGGGAAGCATGTGTTTGAACCTCCACCGAGAATGTGTTGTGTTTCGATTTTGAGCTCAACCTTGAGGGCCCTCAAGGTTGTTTCGAGAGTGAGGCAGTTGATACGGATAGTCTAGCTAAGTGGGTGCCAGCATGATAGCTCCACAAATCTAGCTGATTGGTTAGTTTGTTCAAGCTAACTGATGGAGAAGATATGGGGAGAAGAAATAGGCAATCTTGTTAAGCTTGTTATTTTGATTTGTTTAGCTGCATTAATCGTCTATAAATATTAGATTCTTAGGAGATAGAAATCATCTGGGAAGATCAGTTCATAGGACGAGATTTCTCGTAGGCCTCTGCGGAGGATTAGGCCTCCTTTGTGAGGATTTTGTTTCATTGTTTTTCTCTTTTGTGTTCATTTCCATTTAGTTTCCTTTTGGTAAAATAATCGAGAGTTTCTCTTCCAGATTCTTGAGTATTTTGTTTGAGCATTTAACTGAACAATTTGTGCCAAGTTTCTGTGTGAGATAAACTTCTTTCAGCACCTCTCGTGCTTGATTTATTCGAGTGTCAGCCTTTACTCCTAACAACATCCTTCAAAAACTTAGCATAGTTTGGCATCTCTTGCAAAGCTTCCACCAATGGTATACTGATTTGCACCTTCCTAAAGATATCAAGAAATTTGGAAAATTGTTCATCCATCTTCTTCTTCTTCATCTCAAATGGGAAGGGCACCTTGACTGTCGTAGGAATAGGCAGAGGGGGCATCTTTTCTAGCACTGATTCTTTCTCTGTCTGACTGTCTACCTTGTTCTTCCCCTTAGAATTCTCTTCTGCATTGACATATTCCGCTGGAGTACTCTTCTTTTCCTCTACAGGCATGGAAGGTCCTTCATAGCTTTTACCGCTCCTTAAGTTTAAGGTCTTGCAGTCCTTGGGATTGTTTATGGTCTGTGCTGGGAATTGACCTGGCTGATGTTGGATACCTACAGCTTGAGAAATTTGACTAATCTGAGTGTCAATGCTCTTCATATGCACGTTCAAACATTGCACGTCATTCTCAACCTTCCCCAGCCTTTGACTATTACACTCCATGTACTTGTGTGTTTTCTCCATATACTTGGTAGTCTGATTCATGAATGCTGCCAAGATATCTTCAGTACTAGGCTTTTTCTGTTGTTCTACCAACCCATTAGACACTGTGAACTCTGGCGGTGGTTGCAGAGCATGAGAGATTGGGATGCACCTTGTTACCATAGTTGTTATAGTTACCACCACCTTAGTTGGGCGATAGTTGTTGAAGTTCCTATTATTTCCTCCTTGGTGCACATAGTTCACACCTTCAACTCCTCCTTGCAGTTCTGGTCCAGGTTGTCTCATCTCCATAATCCCCAGTTGAGTGGTCAAAAGATCTAGCTGCTGAGACAATTTGTCTATTCTATCATCTTCTATAACGGAGGCCACCCTGTATGACTTGTTTCTTTCATTATTCCATCCTTCATCAGTGGAAGCTACTCTCTCAATCACTTGCATGGCATCATTCTATCCTAATTTAAGGAGTGCTCATCCTGCGCTCCAATTCAGTTCACGCATTGCATCTGGAGTACACCCCCTGTAAAAAGTTATGACTTGGTGTCCTGGAAGACCATGCTTGGGGCATCTTTTCAGCAGTGTCTTGAATCTAGCCCATGCTTCTCGGATTGTCTCATGAGGTTTCATCTGGAACTGAATTATCTCTGCTTGCCTCTTTAGAACTTCCCTGGGTGGGAAGTACTTCTCCAAATATAAGTCTACCATGGCATCCCACGTTTTAACAGATCCTGACCCCATGCTGTCGTACCGGTCTCTAGCATCATTTCTCAAGGAAAATGGGAATAGTCTTAGTCTAATTTGTTCATCTCTCACCCCATTAAGCTTCACCGTGTTACTGATTTGAATAAACTTAGTGAGATGCTTGTTGGGATCTTCATTGGCCTTCCCCGCGAAAGCATTAGCCTCGGCCATATTAAGCAATCCTAGCTTGAGCTCAAAATGATTGGCATCGATCCCATCATTGCCAATTGGTGGGTTCTCTACCTCTCTGTAAGCGTACATGTGTGTATTTACACTGGCACTATGGTTTGTTGTCCCTCTTTTTCTTTTAGTTGTTTCACCACATCTGCAAGTTGTAATTGGAGTTGTTGGACTATCAGATCTGGATGTGGTACATTGTTCTCTTCGTTATCCGCCATTGTTACTGCAACAGGAGTAGGCGGTTCTCTCTTAAGAGGCAAAAGTGATCTCCCTTGGTTGAGCCTTCTCTGAGCGTTCCTCCTTCGGTTGGATGCTTCGATCTCAGGATCGAATAACTCTAATGGTTGCCCCTTAGAGCGAGTGAGCATACAACCTGAAAAGACAAACACAAAAGTGAGAATAACTCAAAAAGAAAAGAAAAAAAAATAAAGCAAGTAAAATCTAGATTAGTAATCTTAATTTTTATCACAATATGTGGCTATAGTAACACAAAATTGTCCTTGGCAACGGCGCCAAAAACATGACTCAACTTATTTTTAACACAAGTATACCCGCAAGTGTACGAGGCTAATGTAGCAAATAGTAAGCAAAGAGTATCGTATCCATAGAGACAATCAGTGTCAACCTAATTACCACGAACCAACCTCAACTACTATCTAGATGAATCGGAAAGTTTGGGTTTTCTAAATCTACTTAAAATCAAGGTAAAAACAATTAAAAACAACTAAAGAACTAAAAGCAAATAAGAAAACGGATGTAGATCAAGGATGAGAAGGGTAGAATCCTACGGGATCGATAACAACTATCCTATGCTCAACTAACTTCCTAACTATGCCAACAAGGGGTCTCAAGCATATTAGGTTAAATAGGGCTCGAAATTTCCTTGTTTTGAACTGTCGGCCGAACCTGGCGGGTCGCCAGGTTCGTTGTATGGTGAAGCTGGCGGATCGCCAGCTGCTCTCGGCGATTTTAGGCTGTTGTTCTGGCGAGTCGCCAGGTTGGGCATCTTCGAAGCTGGCGGTTCACCAGCTGTGCATTGCAATTTCGTCCTTTTTCATCTCGGCTGCCTCCTTTCGTCATTTAAGCTCATTTTCGACTATTTTTCTACACATTCTTCACAAAATGGTCAAAGTACCAATATCATAGAGAAGTAACTATTACCATGTCTCAAAATACACAATATACGATCAAATCCAAGTAAAACTACCCTCTAAAACCCATGTATAATCCAAGTGAATCAAAAAACTATTTAAGTCATAATAAATTAAGTCAGCACTATGTATGAGTCTCGCACCTATTTCTCCCTTCGTCCCATTTTAAGTGGCGCATTTCTAATTCGACACATGATATTATGTAGTGTTATTTTGTGAGTGAGATAGAGAAAGTAATGTAAAAGAGAGATGCATTAGAAAAATTGATGTTTCTATGTTTAGAAATAATAAATTATACTGGCTGGAGGAATATTTCGATGAATGTGTGATTTTAAAAATATCAAAGTCTACATTCACATGAACTAGTAGTGGTTTTAACATATATAGAATCTAATTATAACGGATTTCAGAAATCTTGTTCAATCCGATTTTGGCATACGTAGAATATAAAGAAAAGTTGGTTGAAAAAGTTAGTGGAATGTGAGACCTATTTTTTTATATTGATTTTATAATAAAATGTGAGTGAATTGAGTTAGTGGAATGTGAGACCTACTTACTATTGATGGTAAAAATGAAGTGTGGCTCTTAATTGGGGACGGACCGAAATAGAAAAGTGTGACTCTTAATCAGGGACGGAGAGAGTACTGTGTAAGTGCTGGTATTAATTAATTTCTTATAAACCTAGAATCTACATATGGTGTCTACGTTCACGTCCTCTTTGTTCTTCTATGTCAACTTCTAAGTTAAGTAAAAAATTAACCTTTGACATGAATTGATACACCCTCGTTCTACCATTTAAAGAGTTATTTTGTCATTTTAGATTGTCCACGATTTAAAGGAACATTTAGTTTTTTCCGCTTTTGATTCACGGATCTCACATTCCACTAACTTTTTACACTCACGGTCCATTATTAAACTAGTAGTACTAAAAATGGGTCTCACATTCCACTTACCTTTTCCATTTACTTTTCTTCATAAAGTTAATCAATTTCTTAAAACACGTGTCAAGTCAAAATTGTCTTTAAAATAGTGTAAGGTGGGAGTAGTAATTAAATCCCTAATCATGCAACTATTACAAATATATATATATATATATATATATATATATATATATATATTAGTAACACATTACAAATATATAAAGTCAATCAATTTCTTAAAACACGTGTTAAAGTCAAAATTGTCTTTAAATAGTGTAAGGTGGGAGTAGTAATTAAATCCCTAATCATGCAACTATTACAAATATATATGTATTAGTAACATAAAGAAGTCGAAATAAAAATTTCCAAGTGCTTTAATCCAATCAACAATGGAAAATTATTACAGAAATGAAGTAACATAAAGAAGTCGAAATAAAAATTTCCAAGTGCTTTAATCCAATCAACAACGGAAAATTATTACAGAAATGAAAATGAGAGAGATTTTACAATGGGAAGAGTGATAACCATCTTTCTATCATTTGAAAACACTCTCTAGGCTTGTATGATGGAGCTGTATGCCCTGCCCCCTGCAAATATGCATTGCAACCAATTAACCAAAATTTATTAGTACTATAATTTTTTACTTCAGTTCAAATTGTATATAAAATAAATTGCATCTTTATCTTGCCTTGACTGTAGCAAACATGAGATAAGCCTCCTTGATCTTACTCTTGTATAGCTCTGTGTATCTGCAAATCACAAAACACATGGTTGAGTAAGTAATATTTTTACTTCAATCATCAGTTGCTACAGCAGAAAAATTACCCTGCAACTTGACCATCAACGGTCCATGCCCTCCATTCATCATACACGGACACATTCAGTTTGCGTATCCATTTCAACGTGGCCATGTAAGGCATAGTCATGTCATGATCACCGCTGAAACAAAGAGGTGTATAGCTTCACTAACAATGTCAAAAATTATACGCGAGTTTTCAGACATGAATTAGATTTGATTTCACCTATACACCAAGGCTTGGAAGCCTCTATCACTCAGATTTTGATGATACTCGACAACGCTTTCTATGTCTTTTTTGTAGCTCAAGTGCCGGTTACATATACTCCAATCAGGTACCGTTCCCTGATTGATTGGTTAATGATCAAGCAAAACAACATCTTAATAATTTGTTATACTCAAATTCAAAAAGTTGAGTCATGTTTTGTACCTCTCTGATGTGCAGAGCTTCTCTCACAGTTTCATCGTTAGCCCACACATTGGAGGTCACATATCTGTGATCCTGCAAACGATGACAGCTTTGAGTTAGTTCGAAGATGACATGAAGGCAATGTGACAGGCAGAGTGGAGGAATACACGGCATGTTAGTTCATTTCGGCTCGAGAGGGAGAGGAAGTCGATTGGATCATCTAATAGGAACCTTCTAGAACCACTTTGATTTGGTGTTGTGATTTCTTGACACTTTGGCTCCAGAATATGATCACCATAGATAAGCTTGGTGCACTGCACTTGATTAAAAGGCAAAGCAATCAGCGTTGTCTAAAACATCAAAATCTTCCAAGGAAAATATGTTTAGTACTGTATGCCTGATTGATAATATAAAGAGCGAATGAACATTTGATGTTATTTGGATCTGAATTCACATACTCTCCGTTGCAGCTGATTCTTGCTTGCTGAAAACATTATTGAAGCAACTTTAGTAATATCTACAACACTAGTTTAAATTTGCAAGTAGACAATGAAAGCACCTCAAATTGTTTGTCTGAAATGAGTGCCACTCTATGAGCATAAGGTATCCTTTCATTAATATCTGCATCTTCATCCGTCACCGGATTTCCGATAGAGTAGCCCTGTCCCATTCAACAAAATAACTTTATCTGGTTAGGCTAGAAACAAACCAATGATAAGAAAACAAATCAAGAACTCCCATTACTTTGAGAGACATTATTGGCTCTAGTCCAGCTTCATTGCCTGCAAGTTTTCGACATAAATTTTGATGAGGTAGAAACAACAATAAAGGTTAAACAAAGCATAAGTATATTTAAGTCTTCAGATTCAACTAACTACCTACCTTTAGCTATTTGAAGAGCAAGCATGGGAGCAATCTTGCCACCATAAGAGACACCGGTAACATAGAGACGATTCTTGATAAACTCGGGATGGGCTAACAACCACTGTATTTATGACAGTAAAACCAGCAAAAGAAGGTAAACTTTCATCAACAACAACAACCCAAAAAAAAAACATGTCAAGCAAAAGCTACCTTGCGTAGAAATGAGTAATTATGTTGGGTTGAATTTGTGTCGGAGGAAGAGTAGCCTCTTGTAGTGTTGGAATATGAGAATCCAGTTCCAACAGGGTAATCTAGGAAAATAATGCTGGCAACCTAACATCATCACCACCATCATGATGCAATGTGGATGAATTCAAAATGGAAATTTATGTGTCAAACCTTAGTCCATGAATATGGGTTCAATACAAGAGAAGGTAAGCTTCCATCAAAGCTCTCAAAATCAAAGGCCAGTGGACCTACAATTTAACATCAAATATTCTAATTACCACCAAATCCAACAAATAGGCCACCAAGCTCAGAAAACATAGGATTAAGTTCCAATTCAAAACTACATTTCTGTGTGTGTGTGTGAGTGACAGAGAAGTGAAGAGACCGATTTCATAAAAGAATCCGAAAAGGGTAGAGCAACAGGGGCCACCGCTGAGCCAGATGAGCAAAGGGTCTCTAGCTGGGTCGTTTTCGGACTCGATGAAGTAGTAAAAGAGCTGGACTTCATCATCCTCTCCAACACCAATATACCTGAATCCCACAAAACAACATCAATTCTTTCTAATTAAACAGAGAAAAACAGAGTGTAGTGAATTGAGAAATGGAGAGACCCTGTTTCGAGTTTGAAAGGCAGAGCTCCGTCGTAGCCGGGGAGGGTTTCGACGATTGATTGCGAAGCAGCAGGCTTGAATCCGACCAAAAGTAAAACAAGGAAATGCAACAAAAATGGCATCATGGCTTATGACATTGCATTCCTAAGTGAGTTCAAACGTGTCTATATACTCCCTTTCTTCCTTTCTAATTGTGGCAGTTGTTTTTTACACGGAGATTAAGAGAGTGTACTAAGTGCACGGTGATTGTAAATAAAGTAAAAGAGAAATAAAGTACATTGAAAAAAATATAAATTACTCAATTACTCATGTAACAGAACCTCTTAAAATAAAAAAAATGACTTAATTAACGTTAAGAATGGAGTACTAAATAGTGTTAATTGAACGTGCGATTTTACCTTATTCAGTAAAGTTTCAAAACACAATCCATATCTTACACTCCAAACATTAAATGTTAAATCAATTTCTTTTAGAACTGCCAAATAGCGAGGCGCTCATTTAAAAATATACTCCAAGTTAGTATCATAGTATTTTATTTCATGTAGTAAAAAAAATATAAATATTACAAAATTTAAAAGACTACTAATAAATAAATGGAAAAACATGCCTACTCGCACACCAGGCATATGCTGCCTGCAAGGCTCGTGACTTGCGTGATGCGACTCATTGACATGTTTTCTATAATGGAAACAATATTATATTTACTTCATTAACACGTTTTCTATAATGAAAATAATATCATATTTACTTTATTATCTTTCTCTTTAACTCACAAAACAATAGTTGTGCTAAATAAAATTTCGTGCAAAAAACAAATATTTGACATTTATTGGGACGGATGAAGTAGTAATAAGTAATAACTAAATACTAACAAAGGTCCACAATTATTGTTTCACCCATGGCATTTTTTGTGATGATATTTTGCTACCAACTCCATTTAAAAGTTGAGCTAGTCTTGGGCCCAGCGTGTGGTGAGCTCAAGAAGACAAGCGAGTAGATTGCAATGGAGGTGGAGGAGGCAATGAAAAGCAGGGGCGGACGCAGAAATAAATAACGATAAAGGCTATGAATTCTAAATTTTATTTTAAAATATATTTTTTATTGTTTTAAATTATTTATAAGGACTTTTACATAATAATTTGCCATGAATTAAGGGCTTTAGCCCCCTACCCATTTTATACATGGGTCCAGCCCTGACGGAAAGGAGAAGGGAGGACCGGAGAAGAAGAGTGTGCACACCGTGGTGCACGCACTAGAGTTTTTTAACATAAAAGTTTGCCTACTGAACTTTTGCGATGTGATTTACCAGCTTAAGATTGGGTCATGTTGAATCATTTTTTACGGTTCTAATTATGTTTTTAACATCTTATATTTTGTTTTTTTATCCTCTAACGTTGTGGGAATCTTTTTGCAATTCAATCAATAAATTCAATTATTGAATTAGTGACGCTGTCACGCTAGTACCTGTGGTTATGTTTCAATCGCAATCTGTCTGACTATTTGTAAATCATGATGGTACACTATTTGTCATAATTATTTTAATGCACCGCAGAAGTAGAGTTACTCCCTCATCCCAATTAAGTTAATAAATTTTCTTGGCAAATTGCGTTAAAAAGTATTCATTCTATCTTAACTAGATTGAGTCGTATTCATTTTTGGAATGTTCCAACTAAATTGAATTATTTTTTTTATTTTTTTTTGTTAAAAAACAACATTCAATCACTCTTATTTTATTTTATTACCTACTTTATTCTCTCTTTATTTTTCCTACTTTATACCTCTCTCCTATCTTTCAACATAATTTTTTAATCTTCGTACCAAATAGTTTTGACTCAACTTAGTTGGAACGGAGGAAGTAAGAGAAAGAAATAAAGTATGAGAAATAAAGAGAATAAAGTAGGAGATGAAATATAGTAAGAGTGATAGATGTTATGTCTTTTGTCAAAAATAGAAATGACTCAACTTAGTTGGGACATTCTAAAAGCGAATACAACTCAACTTAGTTTGGACGAGGAGGAGGATTTGTTTTGGGTTTGAAAAATTCGACTATAATTAATTGTACTTTACGCTTATTAAGTTCCGTGAGTGTTATTAACTGTCCCACTTATTTGATTTTATTTGCAAGCGGATGCATGAAAAAATTAGAGTAAAGGAAAAACATAGCAAGAAGTTTGGTCAAATTCTGATGTATCTCGTAATTTTATAAAATGGCCAATTAAATCATAACTTTGACGAACTTTCAAAAAATCGTCCCATGAATTTGAATTTGGAAAAAATTGAGTGTGACATGGACGTCGGGAAGGTATGACTTGGAATAAATTACAACATCGTTCCACTCCAGATTTATCTCTTTTATGAAAAAAAGAGAAGTCACGATTGTTTAAGTTATGATTTATAGAGCTAAAATCACCGTTCAATTCACGCACAATGACGTTCCCTGCAAAATATAGGGTTGAAATCACGTTGCCTACGTCCATGTCATGCTCGATTTTCTCCAAATTAAAATTCATAAAACAATTTAAAAAATCATCAAAGTTATAATTTAATCGGCCATTTTTTTAAATTATGGGATAAACTAAAATTTGGGCCAAAATTTTTTTCTCTCTAATTACCCAAAAAACTCATGTGTGACATGCATATATTTCGCTATTATTGATTAATTGTTTGGTTCCCCCAGAGGGGCCCAGCACAACTAGAAACCAGATCCGTCACATCATTATTTAAAAGCCTACTATTCGCACACCAAGCATGTGCTACATGCAGTGACGGAGCCAGAATTTTAATAGTGGGGGTCCAAACTATCATTAATATTTGTTGAGTGTTTCAGTGCTAACGACACAGAAACGTGAGCAATAAAAAAATTGCGCGTGAAAAACGAATGATGAGAAATCTAATTAGTGAATAGATATTTAGAGCATATCACATATTTTACTAACAGGGTGTATTATAATGCTAATTTTTCTTAAATTGCTAACTTGCTAACTCATCAACGCAATTTATTAAAAATGTCAACACGATCATACTAAAATATTAGCACATATCTGTGTTGACATTTTAATATTAATGTCAACACAATTTGTTAAAATATCAATTTAAGTTTATATTGACATTTCAATATCATCGTGTTAACATTTTTAATACAATATGTTGATGAGTTAGCAAATTAGCAATTTAAGAAAAGTTTACTAACATAATTTATATATTATCATATTTATTAGATCAAAAGTTATCTTTTATTATAAATTTTTTATAATAAAGAAAATCACATTAAAATTTATTTTTATTATCATATATAATACTATAAAATATTTATAAAATCAAAAAAATATTTTATTTTCTTAAATTATAAAAATCATTCTTTTATGATTATAAATTAAAAAGGATATGTATATAAAATTACTAGTGAAAAATCAATAAAAGTTACTAATGTAAGAAAATCTATAAAATATAAATGAATATGAAAAAACTAGAAAAAAGCCACAAACAAAATACGTCAATAGCTTCAAAATCAAATTTATTATATATTTATAATCATAAGTAAAAATTATTTATACAAAATTACTACTCCCTACGTCCCGGCTGAGATGACACATTGCTTAGCCGGCACGGAATTTTAGGAGTTATTGGTTAAAGTGTTTAATTGGAGAGAGAGAAGGTGGGTGTAAATATTAAAGTAGAGAAATGAAGAAAGATGGATATTTTAATAGGAGTGAGAAAAAATTGTTGAGTGTATTAATTGGAGAGAGAAAGTTACCAAAAAAGGAAAACGTGTCATCTTAGTTGAGACAAACTAAAAAGGAAAACATGTCATCATAAGCGGGACGGAGAGAATATTATTAATAAATAAAGCACAAATGGACCAAACTAGAAGAAACAAACTCAAAAAAATAGCAATGTTAAAAAGGAAAGTGTGTCATGTTAAGCGAGACGGAGATAATATTATTAATAAATAAAGCGCAAATGAACCAAACTAAGAAACAAACTCAAAAAAATAGCAATGTTCCAAGGAAGGTCGAACTTGTGCCATCCTGGGCAAGAGGCCAAGATTTGATCCAACTGCGCCAGAATTTCATATAATCAATTATGCATACATATATTATATACACGAAGTATTCAAATGTGTGAGGGGCCCAAGGGCCCCCAGGGCCCCATCGATCGTGCCTCCGCCCCTGACTGCATGCAAGGCTCGTGACGTGCGCGATGCATCTCATTGATACATTTTCTATAATGGAAACAATATCATATTTATTTTATTCTCTTTCTATTTAACTTACAAAACAATAGCTGTACTAAATTAAATCTCGTGCGAAAATATAAATATTTCACATTTATTGAGACGGATGAAGTAATAACAATTAAATACTAACAAAGCCTAGTCTCACACCGCATGCGTGTGCTACATATGGGGCTCGTGATGTCCGCGATGTGTGCAGAAGCACTCTGCATAGTGTTACTCCCTTCGTCCCCAAAGTTTATCTCATTTTACCATTTTCGTTCGTCCCACAAAGTTTGTTCCATTTGGAATCTTACCAAAATTAGACATTAAATACATCCTTTAATTAATCAATCTCCTTAATTTGGGATCTTTATTCCACTACATATCGGGGGAAGGATCCCCTACTGTAGGAGAAAACACAGCATTTGATGTTGTGCCCCAAAACAACGTAGTTTCATCTTAAATTGTCACTACAGCAACTTAATTCACGTCATTTTACTTTTATTAATTCTTTGACTTTACTTGCTTTTATCTATGGACATATTATATGGAATCTTTTTTCATATCTTTTCTTAAATCTTTTTTCTTGTGCTTAATACTACCAACTCTAACTTATGGAGTACCACCAAATTATCTTAATAAAAACTAAATACCCAATTAATAGTTGACATAAGATATAAAATCACACTGTAATACTACAATACTTGAGTGACTAAATACAAAAATAAATTGAAACACACTTTTTATTTGTATCAAAAATACATTATAATATTATTGATCTCGGTTTCCATCAGTTTCCATCTTGATAGTTGTCATTAGATACGTCTCTATTGAAATATGTTCCGTACTGCTCCTTCCATCAATGAAATGTCTACTGAAATATGTTCCGTACTACTCCTTCCATCCATGAAATGTTATTCACTTTTGTCATTTCAATAATTCCGCAAAATATTGTCTACTTTGCTTTATTTTTAATTTTGGTAAATGAAGCTCACTTTCCACTAACTCATCACACTCACATTCTATTATAGTATTATATAAATAAAGAACTCACATTTCACTAATTTTTTCACTTACTTTTCTTTATATTTTTTAAAATCCATGTCAAGCTCAATATTGACAACATTTCAATGGAGGGAGTACTAATATAAGATTTGGTTACATAATAAATGTGAAAAAGTTAATCACAATTGATCCAATATGTTCCAGAGTATAAGATTTGGTTACATAGAAAAGGAAAAAGGAAAAAAAACAATCAATCCAATTAATTACAACTAATGAAAATAAAATATGCAAAATTAATTCATCTTTCAGAAACTAAATTTGGTGAGTAAAGACAAAGGTTGGGGAAAAAAAAAAAGATGTTCCACCAGAGAAGAGAAAAAAAAAGGGAGAAAGAGGAGGAAGGAAACGAGATGAAATGGATTAATAATTAACAAATTTGCAAGAAAATGCTAGAGGAGTATTAAAGATGAAACTACTTCGTTTTTGGGCACAACATCAAATGCTGTCCTTTTGCCCACAGCAATGGCCTACACATCTCCATTTTATATAAAAATCAAACAGTTTTTTAAGATTCGTGCTGAGTTAAATTGGAACAAATTTTATGTGACGAAGGGAGTATAAGATGGGAATGAAATTCCAAGGTAACGTGTTGCTAGTTGTCTTTTGTTTTCTTTTTTTTAATCTAAAAACTCATGTAAAATTTGTAGAAAGTACAATACGACTCTAGTTCCAATGCAGAGTTCATGATTTCTACTCATTTGCTATTCAATTCAATTTTTACTGTTCTATACTTTTCGGTATCGGTACGTACTACTCTCTTCGTCTCATAGTAGATGTCACACTGTGGAGATTGATGTTATTTTGTTTATTAAGTGGTAAAAGAAAATATAATTTTATAATTGATATGAGAGGGAACTTTTTCTAAAAAAGGAAATGTGACATCTTTTGTGGGACAAACTAAAAAGGAAAGTGTGACATCTATTATGAGACGGATGGAGTATTACTTTGATAAACAATTTAAATTTAAAAATGGAAATAAGTGACAAATTTTCAGGGACGGATAAAGTAGAAACTTTTTAAACATAGCGTGTTTTAATGCACAATTAGTAAAGTAAGAGAAAAATTGGTGAAGTAATAGATGAAAAGAAAAAAAAATGGATAAAGTAAGAGAGAGGTACAGAAAAAGTAGTGAAAGTGGTGTTAATGAATTATATGGTCCACGCGATAAAATGGAAAGTTTAGAAAGTTTATTTTTAAGGATAATCTAAAATTAAAATAGTTTTTATTTTAAAGAACGGAATTCCTAGTATTTTATTTTGGTTTGAAAAAATCGACTTATAACGATACTTTACCTTATTACTGGCCCATTATTTGCGTTTTGAAGCATCTTTGTAATGAATCATATGCTAGGGCTTTTTGTTAATAATATGATCGTAAAATTATTTAGTTTTGATATGATCGATTATAATAGGGATAAATTTTGTAATTCAATTAATAAATAATAGATAAAAACGTATATTTAAAATATTAATGAGAGAACTGGTTTATGGTCGGCTATAAATGATTGCGAACAACTCTTGGTTAAATATGTAGGACTTAATTTATTTGAATACTTTCATGCATCTCCGTTCCAAGTAAGATGCTATATTTTCTAGTCGACGCGTAATTTTTGGAATTGTTGATTAATATAGTACACTTTAATGGAGAAATACACTTTTAATGGAGAAAGAAAATGTAAGTGTAAGTACTAAATGGAAAAGTGAAGAGAATTGAAAATTTTAACTGAAAGAAAAAAAAATTAATTAAATATATTAATTGATAAAACTTAATATATTCTTTATAAAAATAATGTAGTAGGGAGTATCATTTAAGACTAAGAAATAAAGTTTATTATCCGCAAGAAAAAGTAATCAGAATCCTAAAAATAAGTTATACTTTCAAAGATTCTGAATCTTAATTTTTCTTAGGAATTCTTTTTTCCAGTTTTAAGAATATTACTACCGCTGTCCCTGAAAATTTGATACATATTACCATTTCGGTCCGTCCTTGAAAATTTGATACACTTCACTTTTACCATTTTTGGTAGTGGACCCTATATTCCACTAACTCATTCCTACTCACATTTTATTATAAAACTAATACATTAAAAGTAGGACCCACATCTCACCCACTTGTTCAACTCACTTTCCAATACATTTCTTAAAACCCGTGTCGGATTAAAGTGTAGCAAATTTTGGGGGACGGAGGTAGTACATTTTAGCTATTTAATGGAGTACATCATCATCATCATCATCATCATCATCATCATCATCATCATCACCACCACCACCACCACCACCACCACCACCACCACCACCACCACCACCACCACCACCACCACCACCACCACCACCACCACCACCACCACCACCACCACCGCCGCCGCCGCCTCCGCCGTCGATACCGTTACATATCCAAAAGAATTTAACTACTACTAGTAGAATCAAAGATCAGAAACAAATTGAACTACAAACAATCGTAAAAATACTACTCCCAGTGCTTAGAAGATCTAGGGTGGGTAATTTGAGATCTATTAGGCCCAAAATTGTGGCCCATGTCCTCACGGCCCAAGTTAAGATGCGCAGCTTACTTACATCCAATAAACAACATATGTTAATTATTAGACGAAAATCCCAACCCATATTATAACAACTATAGTTTAAAATGTCGATACATCTTATAACGTTGTTACTATTATTTTATTCTCTCATAAACAAATCAAATTAATTGATCCCTTCTCACGGATTGTTTTGTGGCCTTGCCGTCTAATCCAAATCATCAACACAATCATTCACATCATCGATCAAACCAAAAAAATCCACAATACAATTCCACACTATACGCATTTTAACAAATATAAATTATGTGACAATCAACTATATATATATTGAGTTGTGATCGATGCAGAATCAGATCAGGTATGTCGGGAAAGACCAAAATTGAGAAGACGAGTAAGATCGGAGTTGTTACAAGAGCGAGAAAAATCTACAGTAAGGCTCTCTGCAACTGCGGTGGGCGCAGTACTGTCGTAAACTGCACCGTTCCTCAAACTACTCAGGAGTCAAAGGAGATGAATATCGGCGGTGAGGATATTCGTGATCTGATGCAGCTGCTTTCGATGGGTGGAAGAGGTGGCGGCGCGAGGGTGGATGTTGACCCCGAGGGGAATATTGTGTGGAGGAGAGCGGCGGCGGATAGCAGCTACGGCGGAGGAGTGGGGAGAATTGGGAGGATTGATGAGGAGAAGCCATGTTGTTTTAGTGAAGGAGATGTGTTTAGCAAGTTTAGGTATTCTAACCATTCTGCGATTAGTGTTAATTACAAACCTCGCTTACTAAATTAGTTCCTTTTTATTATCTCACAAATTGTACAAATGCACTTAGTTTTCCATCGAAAATAGTAGTACTACTCCCTACTACAGTTACGTGCATTTGTTATGTCCGAATTGAAAATATGTGTATTCCATTTTTAGAAAAATTATTTAAAATTCCTAAGTGGGACGGTCCCACACTTATTTGAAACTCCTAATACGGCCCCACGCTCCTAATATACATTGTCCATATTTTTATGGGACGGAAGGAGTATTATTTTTGAAATTCATATCATTTTCAGAAGAGATCTCATAGTGAAGTGGCAGAGAAGTTTATAGCCTAACCAGATTAAGGTCATGTGATCAAACCATCAAGTGTTTATAACCTAACCAAAGGGATATCATCAAACCTATAAAGACCCACATTGGAGGATAGGGGTGAGCATTCGGGTTTCGGTTCGGTTTTTTTCCGAAAGCGAACCAAACCCGAAAAATCGAATTTAGTTCAAATTACAAATCGAATTGAACCGAAACACCGAAAAACTGAACATCAAAAACCGAACAAAACCGAAATAACCAAAATTTTAAAAAAAAACTAAAAAACTGAATATTTAATTTATTTTATATATACAATATATATAATATAAAATTAATAGAATATATATAATACATATTATATAAAATATATTAAAAGAATATATATTATATATATGATATAATATATTAAATTAATAGAATAAATATATAATATTATATTTAAAATATAATTCGGTTTTTCGGTTTTTTTTTTGCTCGAACCGAACCGAACCGAAAAATCATAACTTTTATATTTTTAAAACCGAACCGATCTGAAAAACCGAAAAAACCGAACTGAATTTCAAAATTTCGGTTTGGTTCGGTTCGGATATTCGGTTTTCGATTTTTTTTGCTCACCCCTATTAGAGGATTTGACCTTAGTGGGATTCGAGCCCTTGACCTTTGGTTATAAGTACATTTATCACTTCACTACAAACTCTTTAGTTTGATAATATACATACTAATGTCCAAAATTGATCTGCTAAATTTGCAATAAAAAGTGATAGTACTACGCATTTTCCCTATACATATTTCTTATTTTACCACTTTTTGGTGGACTGAGATAGTATATAATTATATAAATATTGTACTGTATTTTCTTTCATATTTATACAATATGTATACATCATTCCTAGCAAAACAGCTGGACAAAACAACTATCCAACGTCTCAGAAATGGTGTTCTAGAATATACTACATATATGTAAATTAACAACAAAAAACAAGCATATATATATACAAATATGAGCATCTAAGAATATATCAGAATGAAGTTTGATTAAATGTAATCATGCAATCCTATTTTTATTACGTGTTATCTACTATTCATTAAATCTTCATGGGCTCAATCATTGTTAGAAGATTATAGCAGAAAATGCAGCACAAGGTAAAGGGGGAAGAATTGGAGTCTGAATATATATTGGAGGAGTAGACAAAAACAAAAGAAAACAGAGAAAAAATTATTTCAAATTGATGAAAACAGGATAGGTTTATTATGGGTTGAACAATGGGGAATATGGGCTTATGCATGGTTGGTCTGAACACATCATGCACTGTATCTAATCTCATTTATTCAATCCCACTATTTATTTATTTTTCTCTTATTTTGTTTCCTACTTTGCTCAATCATATTCACCTTCTTCATTTGTGGTCCTTTCTTGATTCATCATCTCATCAATTTCCTATATGTTACATGCCATCACCCTTTATGATGCTGCACCAGCTGTCTCCATAAAATTGGCATCCAAAATTAAATAAAATACTAGTATGTATTATTATTGCCATCATTATTCATGTACTATACTTGTACATGTAATGTACGTCCACCTTTGAATCCAAGACGAATTAAAAGCAAGGATTAATTGTGTCTAAATAGACAAGCTTTTACCAAATTCTGATTTTACAATGAATGATTATTATTTAGGCACAATTTAACCATATACTATTAAATGTTGCAAAACACAAGGGGCTGCAAGAAAATAAAGAGGGTGTTAGAAGTAATTGGTACACCTCTGAAAATTAGTTGGCAACTGCAGAGATATGGAGAAGAAGAGTGTTGTCATCACTATTGGGAACAGTCCTAGGTGAAATTCTTCATTTTTTTTGCAAAATTTTGGTAAAAAAAAAACTTACTTATTTATTTTAAATATTGTTCCTTTTCATTTTAACAAGGGGATGGACGGTAAATGTGTTGGTGGGTGTTGAAAGGACAAAAATGTTTCCCTCCATACGCTTTTGATGATTCACTACAAACAAAGAACAATCCAATCATCTATATTTATTGGGTTTTTGTTTTCTACTACATCTTTTTGTGTATTCATTGCTCTGTTGGGAATTGGGATGGAGGTATAGATGGAAAATTGAAAAAGGAAGCATTTCTTGTAGATATATATTTACCTAAAAATATTATGGAAATAATAAATTGAAGGAAAAAAAGAAAATGAAAAACATTGAAGTCAACTTGTTAGATGCTAGCATATTAGAATTAAAAAAAAAAAAAAAAAAAACTGAGGATGGTCTAATAAAAATAATTTTGTACAAAAGTAAAATATAATAATACCAAAATAAGATAAAGGATGTTTGTAATGGGTGAGGAAGATCTGATGCAGAATCTGTACACATTGAAAAAGAGTCAGAAAGATGCATATGAAATATTCCAACATATGTTTTGGCTTTTACCTCTCATCTCTGACTGCCCATCACCTAGGATTACAAAATCTTTTTATCTTTACATATGATCATTTCATTTCTACATTATAATGTCTCAAAACCATAAATTAAAACACATAAAATATGGTTAGGTGACTTGTAACATGATTTGGTGACTCGTTGGTTTTTTTAGTCACCTCGAAGAGTTTCCTGTCCTGGTTAAATTTCTCGATTTACGTATTTATGATTGAATGATGATTTTGTTTCGTGCATGTAGTTGTTGTTTAATAGTTTTATTGTTGTTTTTTTTCACTTCAGTGTTTTATGTGGATACGAGCTCATCAATTCTACCGGCGAGAGTAACTATATTTCTTTCTTTTTATTTGTATTAGAGTGGAAAAGTATCAAGGGTAGACATTTGTCTTAAAATAAAGAAGTAGGGTTTGTCAAACTAAATAAATGGGTTGTTAGGCTTTTAATTTTATTTCAATTAATGATGTCCTAAATAGGTCTATTTTGTGAAATAAAGAAAGTGGAGAAATTTGGAAAAGAGACAAATGCATGCTTACTTGTTATGGTCCATGCTAAAGATCTCTCATGTGGATATAGATATATACATATAATAATTGGCCCACTTAATAAATCCTAGTTTCTGACAATTATATATTGTTTCATGTGATTTAATAAATCTCGGTTTCTGACAATAATTATTGTTACCCTTGTTGTACTCACTCTATCCTTGTTTCCAATAATTTTTTTAACACTATTAAAAGTAGAATTATTATCTTTTTATCAAAGTTTGGGTTTACATTTTCTTTTAATATAATTATATACATATCCAACCTATATAACCAACTTAATACATGAAAATTAGTTGCTCATTACCTTTAATTGTATTCATTGAGTATATTTCTTCATAAAATTGGATATTTAATTAATTGCTGCCATAAAGACAAATTCTAGACAGATCTTCAATGTCGCAGCAAAAGGGAGCACAAGGGGCTGTCTACATATAAATTAAAATATTAACATTAAAAACAAATAATTGTTGTCATTACTTCTAATACTAGAAAATCTTGAATCTACTATTAGTACAAAATATTGAGAATGAAATTCCACTTCTTCTGCTTGTTTTCTTTCTTTCAAGCTGTTTCCACTTGCATTAGAGCTACAAAAAGAATGGGAGGGAAACAGAGAAGAAAAGGAAACAAAATCCCCTTTTCAAGACTCATTTTTGCCTTTGCAAAAACATATCCTTTTTGAACATTATTACATCATCTCATTGCCTCACCAGTCACCACATTTTACCTTCAAACCACCTGCTAAGATTCACACCAAATCCAATTTACTACTAGTAAATAAAAATATATAGATCTAGTAATTAAAAAAGCATAATAAAAACTCAACTGGTTTTGCTGCAGAAGTTGTTGGTTTCCAGACTGCAAGAAATCATAATGCTCCTCTACATATGTAGGTCTCACCTGCACATAATTAGAAAAATTAAATAAATAAATAAACAAAAGAAAATTCATGTCACTTCCATAAACAAAAAAATTTAAATCAAAAGTAGAAATTTGTCATACCTCAAACTGAGTTGAGGAGTAGCCTTGTGAATATTCCACCACATTCTCCACTGATGCCTGCCTTCTTGTTTTCTGCATATACATACATATAAATTTAGTCTTATTTTTCCATTTTATATAATCATTAAAATAAATCAACTTCTATTTTGGTAATAGTACTTTAACAACTTTTTCGGTCTATTTTAGCAACGCTATTCAGTGTTTCATTAAAACTCGTGTCGTTTGTGAAAAAAAAAAAAAAAAACTCACGTTGCAGTAGCCGTAAAGCGACGAGCTAGCAGTGTCGTCGAGCAAAGAGGAGCGCTCCGGCACCTTTTTCCGACATCGATTTGCCCTTTTCTTCTTCCTTTCCGACGACGGTTGAGAAAGCGTAGCGTAGTTATCATAGCAGCTGCCTTCTTCCTCATGCACCTGAGGCGGCCCGGACGAGGCGTCCGACAGCATAGACAGATCTTCGTCGTCCTCCTCGGTAGATCTCTTCGTCCGGGGCTCAGGCGAATCGTCTTCCGTTTTATAAGACTGCTGGAAGTAGAGAGTCCAGCCTGACTCACAACCGCTGCTGCATTCTTGATTTTCGAATATGTAATTCATTGTATTCTTCTTCTTCTTGTTTGTGGTATTGTATACTGTTTGATCTATTTATGTTGTGTATATATATGTGTGGGAGAGGGTGGTTGTTTGTTGATCTTCTTAGGTTTGTGGGAGTAGTAGATTTGAGGATAAATACAAGAGAAAATGAGAGTTTTTTGGCACTATTCAAGTGGGTAATGGATATGTTTGATGTGAGTTTAATTAACACCAACCTTTGAGGTTAATAGGTAGGCCAGTTATATATTGTCCAATCATACTTCTCGCAAATCTGCCCCTTTTGAATTAACTGCGTTACCGTTGCGGGCATATTGTCCCATCATAACTAAGCTTATTAGTGTGTCACATTTACAAAAACATTTGTCGTACTTGTATCCGTAGACACTTTGCACTTGCACACAACAATTCGGATTTATTATTCTGAGTTACGAGGGACACTTAAGTAACTTTGATTTCAGTTAGATACTTCGAGGTGCCACATCTTGTAATACGTGAATTAGCGTCAGACTTGTCGAACTGTCCTACTCGTATCGAGACTGAGTTTGGAATCACATAAAACAGATGTTGTAAAAAATCAAATCAATTTTGGTCTTGAATTTGGATATAGTAACGACCAGATCATCGAACAAAATACTCTGTTTTAATTAAAAGATGTAGATAGGATGCAATACAGGTCTATTTTGGGGGAATCACTGAGTTAAGCGTGACGATTTGGTAATCTTCCACTTCACACTCACACAAAACAAAACGTTTAAATCAATTTTGATCTTGAATCTGTATATACCAACGATCAGATCATCGAACACAAGACTACATCTTGGCATGGAGATTTAGATAGGATGCAATTTGGGTCCATTTTTGGGGAATCATTAAGTTATGAAGGACAATTATGTAACTTTCATGATTAGATAGGTACATTGGGAGAGTGAGGTGGGATGTGAAGAAGGGGAATGTATGGGAATTAAGGGTATCACATGCAAGACAGCTGGGTAGAGTGTACTCTCATAGCAAAACAGGGTACAATCTTCACTCTCTTTTCCTCACTATTTGGACATACAACCCTTTCCTCTCTAATATTATTGCATCTTCTACTTCTTCCTACCTATATATTCACCCATTTCTCTAACAACTCATTTCCCAAACTAAATGCGAATCTTCTTTTCTCTAACTTTTGCTCGGTGTTGTTGCAGAATGAAGGGGAAACATGTCAAGAATCGAGGACAGAATCAAGAAGAGATCAAGTCAAAAAAGGAAATGATCAATAATTGAATAAATTTATTTATACATCATAATTGTCATAATAATAAATCCTATAAATAATTGATGCATGTAACATATCGAATGAGAAGATTGAACCATTATGCAATGCATAACAATAATCCTGCTATTGGATTAGTTATTCTATTGTGATATCAGAGCGACTAACAATCTATAAATAATCGTTAATTTGTCAATTCTTTTCGATTTGGATTGTCCATAAGCATTTTCTTTCTATATTCGACAAATTGTTCTATCTAATTAGAAGTGTGCATTCTCTTGTAATGTGTAACCCTATTAATTAGTAATTAATGTGTAATGTGTACTATGTAACCCGATTAATTAGTATGTGTAACCCGATTAACCCGATTTAGTAATGACTAATTGTAACCCGATTAATTAAAAAAAAGAAAAGGGATCAAGAAAAGACATATGGGTCAGTCAAAAACTAGGTCAGTTTGACCACTATATGTTTAAAAAAAATGATATAGGGAAATTCTTAATTGTGTAATTAATTATGTTAAAATGCAAATTGAGGTTAAACTAGAAGCATCAGATTCTTGGGAATTTAGCATGCTGCATGCCTAATTTAGAAGTCATTAAACTTAAACTAACAAATTGTGTACCATAATGCACTGTACTTAATCATCACATAGTATTATTTTTTTAAGAGATTAGATTTAACTAATTGGGTGATAATTTCAGATTTATTATAGTGTGTGACTATGTAAATTTTGGTGAACTGATTTCACATGCCTTCAACTCCAATTGAACACGCACTCACACACACATGTCGGCACGTGTGCATATGGCGATTCAGAATTTTCCAACAGATGAGCACACATGTATGCACGTGCGCACACATTTCAATCTTATAAATGTCTCTCTTAATTTTAAGTAGTAGTAGTATTAATTAGTTAATTAACTAGTTTTGGGCTTGTGATCTTTGCTTAATTACTCATTCCAATGTTCAGATCCTGTTCATTCTTATCCTCCATCAGATTTCCCTTTTTAATAATTTTTTATTGTGTCATACCAACCAACATTAAATATGTACTACTGGCGTATAGTCGTATACTGCCTTCGTACCTTTATAGTTGAACATTTTCTCTTTTTTTAGCATGGAGTTTAAGAAATGGTTATTAATGTGTTAAGTGTAAAAAAAATAAAGTAAAAAAAATGAATAAAGTAGAAAAGAATAAAGTAAGAAAAAAAAAGTGAATTAATTATTATCATGTACATAACTCAAATATCAAAGAATTTACTAAAATGAAAAAATAATTAAACTAAAAAAAACAGAAGGAGTGCTTATTTTACTAGTAGAACACAAATATACAGTGATGCTTTTTAAAAAAAATTGATATGCTACTAAATACTACCCTTGACAGTCAAATTGTGTTTGAGTTTATTCATAAAAAATTGATGTAGTTTAACCAAACAGAATTGTGTCTAATGTCAAGTGACAATCATGTAAATATAGTTACATCTTGAATGATTCTTATAAGCTTATTAGGTCAACAAAATTCGTTTCACTTTCAAATTGATTAAATCCTTTTGCTTTTAATACCTAGTGGAGTAGATTTCAATTGAAGGTACTTTAAGGCTATACTTTTGTTGTTTAACAAATTGTTGGTTTGGTGGTTGTGTGAAAAATCTGTTTCATTTTAAGGTTATTGTTAGATTACTTACCTGTGATGATTGAGATTGCCAGACGTTAGAATATCTGTTGTTTTTTTTTTCTATATTTTCTTACGGATGTCTTGCTTTCCTTATGCGGTGGTTTAGATTGTATATTTATTTTTTTATATATTTTGATTTCATTATTTTTTTTTTGTTACTATATTATTTATGTTTTGAATTGTTTCTATGCTCGATTTCCATGGCGCAAACACATGTACCCATCAATAAAAGTGTAACAAAATTTGATTTCCAAAGAAACAATGATCTTATCTGGCAAGGAGGCATGGATTATTACAATGCTAATAACTTGAATCAAATACTATAATTAATAGTAGTAGTAGTAGTAGTATTTATAGTCATGGTGTGCAGCGAGCATGATACTTTGATGGGGCTTTGGTATCATCGTCACAGTCAAAGCCAAATGCTGCCTGCCATCATGTGCTTGCTTCTTCCCTCGGATCACTATATATATGCTCCATCTCACTACGATTTAATTATCCTAATTACTGCTCCCTCTGTCCCACATAATTTTACACAATTTGACTTGGCACGGGTTTTAAGAAATATAATAGAAAATGAGTTGAAAAAATTATTGGGATATAGATCCTACTTGTAAAGTATTGGTTTTATAATAAAATGTGAGTAGGAATGAGTTAGTGGAATATGTGGTCCATTACCAAAAATGGTAAAAATGAAATGGGTAAAATTATGTGGGACAGACTAAAATGGAATATTGGGTAAAATTATGTGGGACGGAGGGAGTATTAAACTAATTAATAGACTTTTTCTAAATTTTATATTCGAATAATTCTAAGTTGTTCGAATATTTTTTTGGTCTATGTGCGGTGTGACCTTCGATATACACCACGTGGCCGATGATCTTAATTAATACTATCACCATAGTGGTATTTTTATTGCATACTCTTTTGATTTAATTATATTCATTCATACTATATTAATGTACGACAATATCATTAATTTTTTATTTTATAGCAAATTAGTTGTTATTCCCATTTCCCAAATATATTAGTAGTAATTTTTTTCTTAGAATAATATATCGAATTTTAGTTTAATTTTTTTCAAAGTTCTTGTGCATATTTTACTACCTATAGTAAAAGATGAGCTACGTAATAGTAGAATACTGTGTATCTCAAATGGAAGTCTCCACAGCAAGAAAGAGGAAAGCAAGATAAAATAGAGTATAATAATAATAATAATAATAATAATAATATAATAATAATAATAATAATAATAATAATAAAATATTTTCAATGATATGATACACAAAATTAATCATATGTAATTTCATGCTACTGTTTTGTTAAAACTATAGTAGAAAAACAAAAGCATTAACTTTAGGTTATAACAATATGAGCATATATATAAAGATTGATTTTTTTCAATAGAAATTTAAAGAATTAATGGAGCTACTAAATTTGTCCCCATATCGTGATGGGAACCTGTGGGGTTAGTTTTGTAGTAGTACTTGCATACGGATTGAAATTCTCATTTATATATATTTTGTTGAAACTACACATATACTTATATAATATAGCACAACAACTTTAATAAGCACTATAATTGGAAAGCCCAGCGTGACATGAAAAGGGATTTAATTGATTAAAGTATAATGTGTATGGATAGGCATTCGAACCATTTTTATGAATTATAAGTGCATATATATATTTAATCTTTAAAAAAAATACTACTAGTTCTAGTATTTAAAGATTATAGTGTTAGGTAGCATTTGCTTTTGCATGTGGATTTGTCAATAGTGAAGAACCCAGTATTCCTTAATCATTACAAATGGATAATAATACAATCACATACATGTATGTACAGGTAGATTGTATGACAAATTGGGTGTCTTATGGAGTAAATGTAGACAGCAAATATAAACAATTTAATGTGTATGTTTTCTTGTTGGAATTGTAGATCACCTAAGTCGAAGGTTGATCATTTATTTGTTGTAAAAAATAATGTTGCTTCATCCGCTTTAGATATGAAAATGATTTTAAGTATTATAGACTAACTCCAAATTTGGGTCTTAAAAAATGTGATTCACCGGTTAGGTTTTTTGAAAATGTAAAATATTGTAATATGTCTTTGAACTACCACTATGTCTTATCTTTTTATTCTCTAATTATTTTAGATTGAAAATAATAGTAATTTTCAGTTATGAAAAACTATATTGTAGTAGTAAAATTACTGTATCGGTGCTGCAAAAATTAGCCCAAAACGCGTTTGGCTTCACCATTTCTGTGGGCTATTTATTAGTGTGGCGTACTCATTTAACGAATTAGTACTATATTTTTTAGAGTAAAGGTTAATATTAGTCGGGAACATATGACTATTTTATGATTTTAGTCTCATACATTATGTTTTGTATTTTTACATTCCAAACATTTCAACTCGAACCATAATCAGTCCAAAACTGACGATCCGTCAAATTTTAACGGTCAACATTTTTAAAAATAACTTTGACCCAACTAAGCATTGTAGTTTGACTAACATTAAATTACAAATATTAAATGCATAATTATAACTGTAGCAAAAAAATAAGATATGATAGAGAAAAATGGTCACAAAGATATGATAATTTTGGAAAATGGGATAAAATAATAAAAAAGGGGTAGGTGGAATTACAATGAACCTGTAACAGAAACAAAAATTATGGAATCATGTAAAGAAAAATGGTCACAAAGATATGATAATTTGTTTCCATACACATTGAGTTGTGGCATTAAAAATTCGATTGTCGTATCCAGCTCAGAAATGGACCCATGAATTAGACAAGGGTATGTTTGGTTGCCAGGAATTGGCCCCCTCTCTTGTCTCCTAATTTCCGGTGTTTCAATCATTCTAGCGTTTCCTTACCATCAAACACGCCCTTGTCATTTATTCATTTCTTTCTAATTCAATTTACATTTGAATCTTGTTCTTCTTTTTTTTCGTTTTATCCAATTATTGGCATATGACAAGTTTGGTGAATTGATTGTTGGTATTTAGGGTTTTTTGAAATTGAACGTGATTGGATCTTTCGTCGTTTTCTTTCTATTTTGATAATACTTACTATTACTCCCTCAGTTTCAACTAAGTTGAGTGAGTCCTATTTTTTATAGGACGCACCAACAAAATTGAGTCATTTTCTTTTTTGACAAAAAAAAATAAAACATCTAATTAACCACTCTTACTTTATTCTATCATCATTTTACTCTTTCTTATCTATCCTTTTTTTTTTCTCTCCTTTATTTAATTTATTATACAACACAATTTTTTAATTTTCGGATCCAAAGGAAGTGACCCAATTTAGTTGAGAGTATTTTTTTTTTTTTTGGAAACATGATTGATCCCTTCTAGACAAAATGACTTGATATTTTTGTCTTGCTGCTTTTACGGTAATTAGGTTTTAAAATATATTTAATGGAAGAATTAACTTAGGTTGTGGTAAGTGTAAGTAAAGAATAATGTGCTAATTACAATCTAGTTAATACAAAGAAAAAGAGATTTTGTAAGCACATATTTGTCTTTGCTTGGACAAGAATGTTATGGTAAAGATACATGTTGGAATTTCAAATGCGAATATCTCACTCATATGTTGAACTAGTTCTATTCTCTTTACAAGGATATGATTTTTCAAGTTAGGAATTACTAAGAGTCAGTAAAAACAATGGTTTCTTTTTATCTTAATTAACTAAAGGAATTAAGTTTGTTCTATTTTGGAAGGAGTTTCTTAAGTTTTGTGTTAAACTCTAATCAAAATATTTTATTCTTTGTTTCTTTTGCGGGAGAGTTTTAATAAAAGTATGAGAATTTAATCTAATATTTATAAGGGTCAGGTTAGGTTAAAATTAAATTGTAGTCGTAATTTTTTTTCTAGGAACATTTATAAAGCAGCTGTTAAAAGTGAGTCATTAACTTCATTTTAAGATTCACTAAATCCGCTTATGTAGATAGATTTCTTAATTTTACTATAATTGAATTGTGTGAATTCTGTTACAGGAAAACTGAAGTGATGGCGGTGCAGGCTGCGCAACGTGGCGTGGGTCCCAATTACAGCAATGATAATACTTTTGTCGTATCTGGAGACCTAAGTACGCCGTACGATTTACTTTTGTACCTTCGCCGCACCAAGTAAAATATTCTTTCTAGTAGTACTATTTTATATTTAATCTAACCAAAAAATTTGATTTAATTTTAAGTATTTTAAATTATCCATGAAAATTGGACAAGTTCTAAGAAAAGAGAAAAAGTTTTAAACAATTAATAACGTGGATCCAACTTCCTAACGTTATTTTCGCTGTCTTTTCAATTCTCTCTTTCACTTTATTAATTATCTATTACTCCCTCCGTCCAACAATAGGAGTCCCATTTCTTATCGGTGCGGATTTTAAGAAATGTTAAGAAAAGTGAGTGGAAGAAAGTTAGTGGAATAGGGGTCCCACTTGTATATATTAGTTTTAAATGATATGTGAGTGGAATTGGTTGGTGAAATGTGGGACCTCTTTACCATTTATGGTAATTATGAACCGGGACTCCTATTCGTGGACGGACCAAAATGGAAAAACGGGACTCCTATTCGCGGACGGAGGGAGTAAAACTTTTATTTCCTCCGTTTGCGAATAGAAGTCCCGATTCACTTTTACCATAAATAGTAATAGGATCTCACATTCCACTAACTCATTTCACTCACATTTCATTTAAAACTAATATGTAAAAGTGGGACTCATATTCCACTAACTTTTTTCCACTCACTTTTTTTAACATTTCTTAAAACTCGTGCCGCCATGGAATGAAACTTCTAATGGCGGACCGAGGAAGTATTATTTACAAATTGGTTTTATTTTTAAAGACGAAGAAAATAATAAATATTCATAATAAATAAATTTTTGTCTGTTCCATTAAAAACCTTTTTCTCTTTTTAGTTGTCCAAAAAAAACTTCAAAAATAAAGACAATTACTTTATTACTCTTTTACTTTATTCATTTCCTATTTAGCTTACAAAACAAAACTATGGAGTTGCAAATATTTTAAATTTAAATTTAATGTGTCGAAAGGAGGAAATGCACAAGGAAATAATATTATATAGACATTGGACCTAATATTTTGAGATCAAATATCATGAAGATGTATAATTGGTTCAACATTATCCTAATGAATTCATGGTCATAAGTTTGAATTTTCTTGAAAAAAAACAAAAAGTTCAATTTATCGAATACAGTACATCATTTTTGTAATGAATTTACCCATGTTCCATAGCAATATTATGGTCCTAAAGTAGTTCGTAGTATACAACGAGGGTTGTAATTAATATTATTAACATTATTTTCTATCTCGTTAGTATATCTTGGATCTATTTGGTTTGAAATGTTATATTATTATTATTATTATTATTATTATTATTTAATTTTAGATGGATAATCATGGTAATAAGTCATAATCAATCCTCTTCAAGGCTCTAACTAAAATAGTCCGGCAACTTAATAATGAATGGATAATCTTATAATATAATAATAAATTATACCCACTTCGTCTCAGTTTAAGAGTCATGTTTTGTCATTTCCGTCCAATCCAGTTTAAGAGTCATATTTAGAATTTATTATATTTGGACATAAAATTTAACTTCATTGTTGATGAAATTTACAATCAAATGCCATAACTTTCATAGAAATATTAAAACAAAACAAAATCCTAAACATACAAAAAGTTAGAAGGGTCTCACTTTCCACTACCTCACCTCAATTGTTATACACTCCAATAACCAATACCTCACTTCAATAATTACACACTACAACAATTTCTTAAAACTCGTGTTCTAACTAAATTGTACTCCTAGGAGTATATAACAATCGAACGACACCCTTATGAATGCGATTACAAGCTTTGATTTTTAAAGAACAAAACTTTTAAGTATTTAAATGTTTGCAAACACTTAGAGTTCTACTTGATTTGTTTTGTCATTCAGGAGATTAAAATAAAAACGAAAATAAGATTTTTATATTGATTCTTAAAATAAAAACGAAAATAAGATTTTTATATTGATTCTTGAATTTTTTTTATAGTAATACTCTTGTCATTCAAAAATCAAATGGTTCATCAGCCCAATTGAATGTTGGGCCTGTCAAATTTTGAAGTCCACTTAGTTACGCCTTCCATTTAAAATATTGGATCCCTTTTAATAGTATTTCTGTTTATATTCACAAAAAAATATATTTGAGTACACTATAAACTATGACTCATAGTTTTAATTTTATTAGAAGACTGGTTTTGATCATTTACGAAACTATGCAAATCTACCTTGGGCCAAATATTTCGGTACTTAAATGGTCAATAAAATTGTCCCGAAATTGACATGCCGTAACATCATTTTTCAATTTTACATTAAAACTCGTATATTTCATTACGGATACTATTGATAATAGAAAAAAGGAGTAGTCTTTCCAACCCTTGAATATTACGTGTTTAATATTAATTATATCTAAAATACCAAAGAAATAGTTTTGTCACCACTTAGCTCATAATTATACATGACCCTCTCCAACTCCAACAGCATCAGATCATCATTTCACATGGACCATAGCCATAAACCATAAACCTAAAGAAAGAAGAAGATAGAAATATTGGTCCCAACAAAATAAATACTAGTAGTCCGTACTAATTAATAAAGAATAACTCAAACACCTATTTACTTCTTATGAATTTTATCAAAAGAATATTGTTCGAATCGCTGTACATCGTCTTATGTTTATATACGTATTCTGAATATTGTTCGCATTGAACGTGCTAATTTCTAATTAATACGTATCAAATTTGTAGAAGTTATCAAATCGGTTATCCGGTCCCCTAAATCCATCACTGACTATGCTTTAATAATGATTCACTAAATTTCTTGTATATTTTGAGTAGTGAATTAGCTGTGATAGGGTCCCAACTCAATTGACCAATATGCATAAATTTACACTGCAAAATCAAAACCACATAATTTTCTTCAATATTGCTACTGACCCCAACCATATACATTATGATATTTGTCCAATGTATGTCAATAACAATGACACAACATACTTATACGGAAAAAAACAGATCGACTTGTATAATTGAAAGTAGTGGAGATGGTCGCATCCCTTCGTGCTCTTATTTAAGAGCACAGAGGTGGACCCGGACCCATTTTTTCTCCTTGTCCTTAACTAAGAGCACAACACCTACATCCATGCTTTTAGCTAAGGACAAACTCAAGAGTCCCACCATTCTATTATTCAATTTAAATACTTCAATTATTAAAAACATTTCTACAATATGAAAATACATTAAAAATATAAAAATTACATAATTAAAATCCTAAAAAATAAAAATTACATAATTAAAATCCTAAAAAATAAAAATTACATAATTAAAATCCTAAAAAATAAAAATACATAATTAAAATCCTAGAAAATAAAATTTACATAATTAAAATCCTAGAAAATTAAAAAAAATACATAATTAAAAGCTAAAAAAGATGAGAGAATAGGAGAAAAAAGATGAGAGAATGTAGATGATATAATAGATGAGAATATGATTTTTTTTTGTTGAAGTGTGGGTATTTATAGATGAAAATGTGAATTTTGGGGAAAAAAATTGAAAAATAAATCAAAAAAAGTGGATAGAAAACAGATATAATTTTTTGGGAAGTGGAAAAATATTTTTTTTTATTTAAAAAAGTTTTTTTAAATTAATTTCAATTTTTTTTTAAAAAAATAATTGAATATGCCAACGGCTAAGCCGTTGGCCAATCAGACAACGTCACCTAAGGTTGCTCAGCGACACAGACGTGCTCTTATTTAAGAACAGCGCCGTGCCGCTGGCACAGACGGACGGCGTTTTTGCAACCGCTGCGGAAAATTGGAATTTTATTTGCTTTCGGTTGCTTGATTCGTACGTGCATTAATATATTGACTTACGTGGGCTACATTTGTCATGCTTGTGAAGCACAATAGTCATAACTCATAATTATTGAACTAAAAAAATTATAGCAGAAAAGTTGCATATTATTGAAAAAATATGCCTCCAACGCGAACAAAGAGAGAAGCGGGATACATACGATGTTGTATACAACGTTCACAACAAAAGTACTGAAGATTGCTAGAAAATTTGTAATTAAAAATACTCCCTCCATCCCCTATTAGGAGTCACACTTTGACCGGGCACGCGTTTTAAGAAATATAAAGAAAAGTTGGTTGAAAAAGTTAGTGAAATGTGAGACCCATTTTTTTATATTGGTTTTATAATAAAATATGAGTGAATTGAGTTAGTGGAATGTGAGACATACTTATTATTTATGGTAAAAATGAAGTGTAACTCTTAATTGGGGACAGACCGAAATGGAAAAGTGTGACTTTTAATCGGGGACGGAGGGAGTAATTGATAAGCATTGATGGAATTTTCTTTCAAGGATATATTTAATTAAAGTAATTGAATATGATCGGATTGATCATATAATAAAGTAAAATAGAGTGATTGAATTATTTGGATAGACAAGTGACAAATCGGCTACGGAGGGAGTAATTGATAATACAATGATTCATGGATGAAGGGATATTACATAAATATTATATAAATGGCTGGTTATTGGAACTAACGTAGACTTAGTTCGACACACAACAAGTTCTATGGGTTCTGTCCGAACTTCTATTAAATCATGATAAAAAAAATGGGGGCCTATAGGGTACAATTTGTATATCGTTGATTTAATAATCTAATACTAGTCCAATAGTCCAAGTCGTAGTAATAAATATGTGAACCATACTAAGATATTAGGACTTTAAGTAATTAAGATTGGATTGTCGGTTAATTAATGTATACAGAAGATTTCAGGCCCAAAGTCTATTGAGTAGATTACTTTGATAGAGAAATACGAAAACTTTTTTAAAACACGAGAACATTAGAAAAAAAAGTCCTTTGTAAACATAACACACACATGAATAAAGATTGGGTAGTTTGTCTCTGGTTGAATACATGTAATAATAATTATTCCTCAATCTTATTGGCATACTAATTACCAATAAATACTGATAGTAGTGGATTCATCATCATAATTCAATTAAAATGGTGCAAATATGTTATGCAAGAGTATTTTTTGGTTGTACTATAATTAGATGTCTAACTTGCAATTAAATCAGGAAACAAGGTCATACTTTATCCGCCTCATAGAAATAGAAAAGTACTTGAACTTGTGTAGTGGATAGTGGAATCCTTAAATCATAAAATAAAAGCAAAGGAGAAAAATGTTGTCATAAAAAAATATGGATTATTTCTATAAGACGGACGAAAAAAAATATAGACTATTTTTATGGGACTGATGGAGTATTATTATTTGCTTTTTCACCTCGTATTATTAAATGGTGACAAAAATTCCTAACCATTACTGATGTTTTAATAAGTTTGCAACTACTTAATTATTCCATCAGTTCCAAAGTAAGCGATTCCTCATAAGTCATACTCCATCATTATATGGTGACAAAAATTACTAACCATTAGTGATACTCTTTAATAAGTTTGTAGCTACTCAATTATTCCACCAATCCCAAATTAAGCTATTCGTAATTTTAATTTGGATGTCACAAAGTAAGTCATACAGTATGTTTATCTCTCCTATTTTTTTCTCTATCCACTTATCTACTTCTTTTTTTGACTTAAACTCACAAAAAATTTAATTTTCATGAAAAAAAAAATCAAAAGAAATAACTTAGGATAGGCATATGTTTTAAGTTAAAAAATCCAATTGAAAAGAATGGAAATTAAAATAACCAATTTAGTACTCCTACTACAGACTACAGAGCCTAAGAATTTTGGATGGAATTGTTCTTTTCTTTTCTTTTCTTTTTTGAATTGGAAATCTGTTATCCACATTATTCATCACTCATTCTATATAAACATATTTCAAGATTTATCTATAAATATATAACAACGCTCTAAAATCTTTATTAACAAAGCACATACAAACACACGAAAAAGATCCATTACCACCACCATTATGCTAAAAAAGAAAATGAAATAGAAAACTAGAACTAAAAAGAAAAAATACTCATACCAAAATTATTGGAGTACACAGCCCCCTTTAGTAAAAGTCTCAAAATTAGGGGCAATCAATTGAATCCAATTAAAAAAAAAATCCATCCTTTTTTACAGCCAATTATGGAAATAATTGCTCCAATTAAATCAAAAGTATCCTTTGTTTTCAAAAGAATTGTTTTGTTTTGTTATTTTTTTTTCAGAAAACAGAAGAATACCTAATGCTTATCTACGGTTACGATTCCTGTACATCCGGCGGAGACAATCTCGGCCGCTTGTTTTGCGGCTCGGAGCCGGCTTGATTTTCGGAATTGGTGTCGCAGCTAGCGCAAGCCGCCGCATCGAGGACGCCGTGGGGACTCGGCGGCGCGGCTTTGAGGCCGTCGGATGAAAGACACGTGTCCAACAAATATTCCTCCATTAGTTGATGACAGCTTCTCACCATTTCCTGGAGAAGAACGACATCAGTATATATTTCCTTTTTAGCCCCTGCAGAATGTGATTATTCCATTTCACTACCTCAAATTTCCAATAATATTTCCGCGAAATCGAATCTTACTCTGTTTATTCTCTCATCGAACGTATCGGGCAGATCTGCGCCCGCGCCGCCGGAGGATATCGCGGCGGCCGCTGCAATCACCGACGGCGGAAACCTCATGAAGTCCACCACTGATCAATCCAATACAACGAGGGTTTAGATCGACATTGATGAGAAAATTTCGACGGTTATATGCGATTTGAGTTTTTACCGCGGCTGGTGTTGAGGATTATATCGGAGGCGACGGAGTGATTTGCGGCGGAGGCGGAGGAGGAAGGAAGCATGGAGATGAAGTTATCGAGGTAATCAAACGGTGTGACGGAGCGTAATCTCCAATCGAGAGTCGTCAGGATTAGAAGCTCCATCCTCTGTACCGTCTTCGGCTCGAAAATGTAGGTGCGCTCGAGCGATTGCAGCTCGACAAGGCATGGAACGTGCAATTCCTCCATTTTCGCGGCGAGAGAGAGGCATGCGATTGATAGAAGCTGGAACTGCCATCCGGTTTCCTAATTTTTCGATTGGAAAAAATATATATATTATTAGCTCTGCGGCGCCGATCGAAGTGTGGATAGAGAAACGAATCGATTACCGAAATCGAATTAGCAGCGAGGAAGCGATCCAAGTAGTTGATGGAGAGGAAAGCCGTGACCGGTTTGAATTCGAAATGCGAATGTACCTATAATCAATCGTTTTTGCTCAATCAATCGCTATCAACATTCAACAAACTCTACAGGTATGAATCTAAACCCTAAGCCATACCTTTAGAATGGAATTGATGGAATCCTGGCGAGAGGCGAGGTGGATGGGGCGGTTATGGCAGAAGCGGATGTAATCGGGGTGGGGCATATGGCGGGGCTCAGAATCGAGCAATCGAGCGATGAGAGCGGATTGATCGGATCTGAGTGAGCCGGCGGGGGACATCTCGGCGGAGGAGCGGCGGCGGGGGAGGGGGATTGGTGGTGGTGGTGGTAGGGATTGACACATGGCGGTTTATGATTTGTGGAGGAGTGAAGACATTTTATTTTTCTCTCTTGCTTTTGCTTTGATTTGGAAATTGATTCTCTCTCTAAATAAGTAGCTGCGCGAAATTTGAAGATCCATTTTTGTGAATGGGCCTCACTCATCACAGACTAAATTTGCCAACTACTGGGATTTTGGATCCGACCCCTACACAATTTTATCCTACTATTAAATAAAATTAGCTTATATAGTTGATTTTGTACCATCATGAATAAAATCACGCTCGAAATAGCGATTTCACGGCTGAAGTTACAAGTTCATTATCTAATCGACGTGTGATTTTGGTTGTCACGTCGATAATTTTCAAAGTACTGACAAAATTAAGGCGGTGATCGTGGAAACAGCATGAAGTGTCTCGAGCTCACATCAACATAGAGTCCCAAGTTGTTCGAGTTTAACCCAACATTTGATATACTCCTAACTATTTTCATTAATGCATGATTATGAATCCTAAAACTGAATTCAAGCTCAATATTATATCAACTTATTTACACAAAAATTAAATACTTTTTCACATACTTCCCAGTATTTATGATTCAGTAAATACCTCATCAACCATAAAATGGATCTATTTTTCACACTCATGACTCATCCACACAATATTTAACATTAGGAGTACTTAATTATAACTCGTGTCAATCTACAAAGGCATTCAATATTTTATTATTGCGATCTGTTTTATTTTTATTAGATTATTTACTTTTCGGTGGTAGGGTTGTATCATTTCATATATTTTCAAGACATTATGACTTTTATTCATTTAGCCATTCCTTGATTCTGAAGCTAAATAAACTTATATAATTGCATTTCATTTCTCTTGTTTTACAATCTGTCAATTCTACCGCATATAAGCACTATTCCTGCATCTTGACATGTCAAACTCAAATCTATAGATTGATGTTACACAATACACAAATGTACAGATCTCACTATTTTGTAAATAGATGTCTTTAAAATTCTCAAAATAGAGTTCATATTTGATCTTAATTATGCATAAGATGTTATACATATTTAATTACTCCATAATTCTATAATATATTACTATTAAAATGTATTGAGTCATCGCCAAAAAGGAAAAAAGAAAAATCAGATGTGTGAGCAGTAAGTTGAATTCCTAGTAAGTAGTAATGGCTTTTCAATTTATTATAAGGAATAAGATGATTCTATAATATGACAAGCAACGGTTTTAAAATTCAATTCAAACGAATTAAATACACGTTACGAGAAATATAGTTTAAAATTAATGTTATGGAGTATAAAGAATTTCTAATTTATATAAAAAAACTGATTTTCGACTAAAGAAATATAGTGTACTTTGATATTCGCAATTGACTGGTCTTTGCTACTTTTTACTAACTCTGCTTATTTATTTTCATTTTCAATGCTCTCTGAACTACTTACAACTTTCAATACAGCTCATGTGCCCAACTGGTCATTTTTTCTATTTTCAAATCTATTTTTTTATTTAATCAGATACTTCCATGCCCAAACATTTAGCAATTTTCTGTAAAATGCCTACCAGCCTATGAGACTCATTTTACAATGCTAAGTTCATACTGTAAAAAATAAATTAAATGGACGGACGGATTAAAAATGAAATCTAGTATAAGACATACATTCCTAGATGAAGGGAGTATTATATATTTATACTAGTATATACGCCCTCCGTCCCATTAGAAATGAAACATTTGTTTTTCAGTACAAGATTTTATTTAGTATTGTTTTGTGAGATAATTAAGAGATACTACTAAAGTAAGAGACATGAAAAAATAGAAATGATGTTGTTTTCATTTTAAAAAACGTTTCATTTTTAATGAGACAATAAAAAAAAGAAAATGTTTCATTTTTAATGGGACTGAGGAAGACATAAATGCGATACAAATGAGATCGATCAAACACTTATATAAGTACTTATCATATGGGATCTTTTCGATATAATGTTCCAAGAAAGGCATAAATATGCATTTATATGGAGTAGTATAAGTTGTTGATCTAGAAGATCAATTTTTAATAGTATTACAGTGGTTACTTCAATGCGAAAGTAATATCTTCAAAGCTACATTGACTGAACTGAACATTCTCTTTATTATTACATTTTTCCCATGGATTACTATGCAGTTTTCTGTACTTGCAGATGAAGAAATGCATTTCTTGTTGAAATAAATGATCATAATTACAGTTCGGTAATTTCCAATAGAACCGAAGATACCGTACTTGATAACTATTTAAACTCAGTTTCTTCGTATGTTCACTACAAAAATTGATGATACCAATTATTATATCCATGCATGCAATAAGGACACATATATACACTTGCATTTACAGTCATTCCCTTTTGACATAATGCAAAAATTAAGTCAATTGACATGTAAGTTGTAAGAATGACTGTTTATATGAGGTCTTAACTATGAAATAAAATCCAAAAATAACATAAAATCCAAAAAATAGTAAAATGGTGTTTTTCCTCATTCAAACTATCTTTGATGGCCAAAAATCATGATGCACCAGTACTCCTCCAATGGAGTTATGAGTTTGATTTATCAGATCATGTGCTTATTTCAAATCATTCCAAAATTGTGACTTATTCAAGTTCGTCTGCTGCAACTGCATCACTTATCAAGATCAAGAAATTTATTGTTCATGCTAGTCCATACTGACATGATAGTTATTTAGAACAACCAATTTAATTCGAGTTGAATTGACATCTCTATCAATAAATATGTGTGTGTCTCACTACACAATCTACATGATAGTGTGTTAAAGATTAAAGGTGATACAAACACACTTTTATTAGTTTATAACATGGTAGGATATCTCATGAAAAAGGAAATGTATGATCGACTAATTATACATTAGAGGAGAGAGCTACTCTTAACTCTAAGTGCTACATTGATATAAGTATACTATAAACATATACTCCATGGCTAATTGGTTGAATTAAACAAAGCCAATTCTTGATCCACTTCCCATGGTGTATCTAAGATCTTATGCATCTCACATTCTTAACTTGGATGAATAAGAGTGTGTTAGTAGGAAGGGAAATACTTGGAAAGTCCATATGGAAGAGAGTAGAACTCTTCACTTCTTGGATCTTTGTCAAAATACTTGAACTTAGCCCACCAGTGCCTGCCGCTGTCTCGACGTGTGTTGGCATGCTTGCGCGCAAGGGTAAGGTCGAGAAACATGGCTATGAAACCTGCCACCACGGCCGGAGAAGTGAAGAAGACAAGAACCATTTTGTTGAACTGCGCAAGAATACAAGTTAGGCATAATTCCTTCAATTGTAAGAGGAAGTTGGGAAAAAAAAAAAAGCGAGTCGTGGATATCAGTTGCGTACCCACACGGAATGAGTGTGAACAGGACCACGCCCAGAAGTTAAAACATAGTCAGTGAAATACCGTGGAACCGAAAGCCCCATGAAGAAAGAAAAGCCTAAAATGAACTTTGTTCTGAAGCTGTTGAGGTTGCAATATTGCAGTAAGCCCAGACCAGCAGAAGCTGTCAAACATGGTTGCCCATGAACATGCATTACATTAATACAATATGATTATTTAGGTCGAGGAAGAGGCATACTACACGATCTGTGTTATTAGGGAGAAGGTAGACATACACATGAGAGCGAACAGGACACAATACAGAGCTCCTACAATTGGCAAGGGAATGGAAGCAAGAATGGCTCCAAACTTTCCTGTTTATAGAAGACTGTACCATGAGTATAAAAATGCAGAGCAAAATGTATCATGTGATCATCGAGGAATGTATTAGAGAGGGTGTCAAATAACAAACCCAGTACTGAAAAGAAGAGCATGAACCCCGCTGATATTTGAACCACCCTCCGGCTTCCAACTCGTGTCAGACCTAATAGACCTACATTCTCACTGCAAGAGGAGAGAATGAATTAGATAGCCATTGAGTGAAAATAATAATATAAGCATTCAGAATCTTAGTTGATTTATTTGTTTCTTCAGAAGGTTAGCAGCATTACACTGATACGGTTGATCCGATTCCTGTTCCAAATAAACCATCCAGGAAAATGCCAAATCCCTGCATCTCATAGATATAATAGTTAGGCTAAAAATTATGTTGAGAAACTGCAAGCCAGAAGATGTATAGTTAAGTCTCTTCTTACCAGCCAGCCGATTCCTCGGCTGATAACAGAAGATGGTATATGCGTAGCACTCGCATATCTGGATGCTGCGATAAATGCCCCTGTTGACTGTAGAAGAAAATAAAAGGGAACCAAATGAAAAACTGATACCTCAAGGAGGACAGAAACAGATGTGGACAAAAAGAGAGGATTTTTCATCAACATATTATCACTTATAAAAAATGTTAACAAAATAAGCACTTGACACAGTTTTATGCACAAACTTATACAAAGAGGATATTTCCAAAAAAATATAGTATAAAGAATCGATACAAACCTCAACCATAGCAACAAAAGCAGCTGATAGCATGACAAAAACTTCTCCGACATTTAGAGTGGGTTGACCCCATTGAATTGGATAGGGAATGCTAACCCTGCAAATTTAGCTATTATTAAGCACTGGAAAGCAGTTAAGGGAGTAGTACTTAATTTCAACAGGCAACTGCATTTGTAATGCTTTTATACATCCATGATACAGCCAGTTTCAATAATTTTTTTTATTAGAAAAAATATACGAAATGATCTCAACTTCAGAAAGGCCATCTTTAAGCTGGTGAATTGATATTTTCAACAGGCTTTTATTAGGGGAAGAGATACACCAGCAAAAGTTTTAGGCTTACGTTTGTCATGAAGAAATAGGTAGGGAAAACTAGTTGAAGTCCTCTTACTTCATATTCAAGCTTTCAGATATATTGCACTCACTACTAGAATGTCAGATAAACTAGAGCAGGCTATGCAAACTAAAAAAAAGTATAGTACTGAGAAGATGAAATAAACATTACAAAACTCTACTTACCATGATGATCCACTTACAAACCCAGAACGATCAACACGACAGCTTAACTGGGTGTTTAAGGGCCTATTCCTGTACGCACCAGCGGCTGTCAAAAGGGATGCATAAGCCCACACCAGACCCACAGATATTAGAACAGCAAAACGATCATAAATGGGACGCTTGAAGCTCCAGAAACTAGGGAAGTACTGAAACACATATTATGTAATGTATGAGCCAAGTATAAAATTGGGACGAGGATGCCAGATATATTGTAGTACAACATAACATCCTTGAAGAGAAAGAAACTGAGTGAATACATTTACTACAAATTATGTTTACTTACATGGCATAACAAAACAAGAATAATTAGCTCCGGAAGCCCAATTTCCACACATTCTGCAAGCTACAAACATCAACCAATAAAATCAACAAACAAGAATCTGTTAGGTGCTTTTGCTTGCTTCAAAAGTTCCAAATCAATCATATTTAGATCAAGAATATGATGCTTTCATATACTAAAATGTATGAGCATGAAGTCATCCTCCTCCTACAATACTCCATATGAGAAACACTATTTCTTTGTACCACATATAACGACACCTATAAGACCATTATACGATATCTTGATCTAAAAGTTTTGGGGCATGAACGGAAGAGGTTTCGCATCAATTTGCACATCGTCATACATGTTAAGATTCAATTCCATATAGATTTTAACAGAGTACTGATGGGTGAAAAGTTTTAGTTCAAAGCTGAACAGAAAATTAAGAACAGCTTCGTAAACATAAAGACATTTTATTTGACAATATTTCTCATACCAGTGGGAAACCTTGTTCAAAGAGACCAAATCCAACAAGAGCTATCAAAGGCACAGCAGCAAGAGGGCTCAGGAACCTGTATAGTTAGACGGTTATCTGGATTTAGTCATCCATTATCTTACAAGATACCAAAAAATAGCTTACTTCATGTTTTATCACCCACCTCACAACAATTCTCCAAATGCCAAGAAAACCAAGGAGCATCGGAAGCACTGAAGCGACCATTAGAGCACCTTGCATCCCCCTCATTGTTCTCAGAAACCTCTTAATCAACGAAAGCAGAAACCATCAATTAACAATTACATCGATCCTTAGTAGTACTACATGACAGTTGTATCATGAACTAACTAACCACTCTTGGATTGATAAATATTAAATATCTCTGGGCGAAGGCAACGTAAAGAGACGGAATTAGGAACCTAAGCGAACCGCCTATCACTACTGGCATCCGTGTCCCGAACCAAGTCTGCAGCAGTGTGTTGATTCCAGATACAAACAGCAAAGTCTGCATCAGCTGAGCCTTCTCCACCTGATAAAGATGATTCAAACTTAGGAGGCTTGAATTTCCTCACAGGATTTAAGACTAACTACGGCTAATTAATGAAAATGATTAGAGAGAAATACTAACATTGCCTCCACCCATGAAAGGAACAATAATAGTAGGAATTATCACAGTAGTTCCAAGCATTACCAAGTAGTGCTGAAATCCTAAAATCACAGCTTCACCTGCATTACAATTTTACAAAATCGTATGAAGTTAATTAGGGATGATCATAATTTAGATGCATGTGATGGGTGAGAGAGAGCTGAATTGAATGTTCTGTTTCTGCGATTGAGAGAGAGGGATTACCCCAGGAAGGATTGCTGTTGACGCAATAATCGACGCCGGGGAGCTGCTCTTTGACGGGGTGAGGCCCCAATTCAACCGCTACCTTCGCCGCCACAGTCATCCTCTCTCTGTAAATCGATAAGGAGGAGGAATGTAAAGCCCTCTCTTCCTTCCTTTACTTCACTTTCGCGCGCTTTCTCTCTTTCTCACTAGTTTCTATACACACACACATATATATACAAACAATATGTAGACACACAATTGTGCTTGCTTCAACCAGTTATGAGCTACTCGTATATTCTACCATGCATGAATTTCAACCATTTTACTTCATTTTCAAAGCCTTATTTTACTACTACTTCCAATTTTGCCGTTTTCGTCCGTCCTCCATTTACTATCAATTTTTAGTTTTGACTATAAATAGTAAGTCAGTCGCATATTCTACTAACTCATTTTACTCATATTTTATTATACAGCTAATATATAAAAATGAAATACACATTTCACTAACTTTTTCAACTCGTTTTTTCTTTACATTTTTTTAAATCGTGTCCAACACAATGGACTGAAAATGGTGAAAGAGTAATATACAATGCTATGCTTAGTGGGATATCTAATCTTCAAGATTAATTTGTCCTTAAATTACTTGAAATTGAATTGAATTGACTCAGAGACTAGTTAAATACATTTATAATAGGGAAAAGCTAAGATTGATAAACTAACAAAATTCCATACGAATACTATCTTTAGGTTTAATGTCAGATGACTCAGATATTTATAATCAAATTGAATACTCTATATTCACTTATAAGATTCAATCTTATCTAATTTATAAAATTGAACAATAGGATGGAATTAATATTCAGTTTTATCTACCTCCGTCCGCGAATAGAAGTATCATTTTGCATTTTAATTCGTCCGCAAATAGGAGTCTTGGTTCACTTTTACTGTAGATGGTAATAGGGTTTCACATTCCACTAACTTATTTCACTCGCATTTCATTAAAACTAATAAGTGGGACCCAAATTCTACTAATTTTTATCCATCAATTTTCGTAGTATTGTTTAAAACTCTTATCGGAAAGAAATGAGACTCTTATTAGCAGACGAAGGAGTAATTCATAGTAGAATCAAATGTAAAAGACAATATCTTAGGAAATTGATGGAGTTGGTGGCGGATATACACCTGATCCTACTCGTAGCCTTCACAGATAATATAAAAGCAAAGGGACCATTATTAATTTTTACTGCTAGTAGTATTATTTATTTCTTCATCATTTCTATTTATAGTATTTTAGCATTATTTCATAATGGCAAATAAGGACTGAGTATATGTTTGGGAAAAAAGAATTGTGTTTTGTTTAAGTTGTGAAAAATGAAAGAGAATATGGGCAAGTTAAGACGTTGAGAAATGATGAAAGAAGGCAACCAATGTGGTGAGCAAACATGACTCTTTATCAATAAGCCCTCAACATTGGATGACCTAATTCACCAACCCAACACCTTGCCTTTTTTATTCACAGGTAGAGTAGTATTTCCTAAAAAAATTACAATTTGTCACAAATTGTCTATATTGGTTATGACTTGGTCAAATATTTCGATAATATATACAATATGTAACAATAATCATAAATAAAAATTTAATCTAAATCGCATATGTTTTGACCAATTAATTTTTGTACAAGAGTTCCAATATCATCCAATGATAACTATTTCTACACTACATACAACTTTTAGGTGGAAATAGCCTATTTTCTCAAACACTCAAATGTAGTAGTCGTAAAGAAGTTTACCAACCTGCAAAATTCTCGATCTTTTTCTATTCGTCTCAATTCAAAATCACCATCTATTCGTATCACTATTTAATTTACTACTGTACTATTATAAAAGTTTGTGTAGACAAAGAATTATATGTCTATAGTATTTGCACTTCCATTTGTAAGGATTGATTAATAATTTTATATGTATAATTAAAGTGTTAAAACAGTTAGAATTGGTACTCCAATAAATTAGTTGAATTCAGGTAAGATTACTAAGTCAGCATAAATAGTAAACTTGCTACTATGAATTAAGCACTTATAACATGAAAATAAATGAACAATTAAAGAACATATATACTAACAAAACTAAAAAAAGAGCAACCGAAATTATCGTGGGTCCAAATCTAAAACTGCATGAACAATTTTCTATTGCAAACAATCCCTCTCTCAGATTTACCTAATTAGAACAAAAATTGTCGAAAAACGAGATAATTGTTCGGTGAGTTGCAGAAATCATGAGTTATTACAATCAGAATAATCAGCCGCCGCCGGTCGGCGTTCCTTCTCCTCAAGGCATGCTTTCCATCTCTTTCCTATTTTATATTTGAATTTTTAAATAATTTGGCTTTGATTTTATATAATAAATGTTTAGGATATCCGCCGCCCCCAGAAGGATATCCAAAGGAGGGCGGATATCCGCCGCAGGGGTACCCGCCCCAACCCTACCCACCCCAGGGGTACCCACCCCAACCCTACCCACACCAGGGGTACCCACCCCCAGGGTACCCTCCCCAGCCGCAGGGGTACCACCCCTACCCCCCACAATACGCTCCTCCGCCACCGCCACACCACCACAACCATAAGCCTAATGGCGGCGACAGTTTCTTGCAAGGATGGTACGCTGCATCTAACGTTGATTTTTGAAAATTTTGTTTCCAATTAATCACATGCATCTTTTTTTTTTGCTAGCTATATTTTTTAGCGCGGATTGTCAAAATTTTAGTAAATTAATGTCATCGTGGCTAGCTAAAAGACATGGACATTCAACAACATTGGTTGTTTAAGCCATGCAGGCATTTCATGCGTTCGCGTCAATATTTAGTGCATCGGTTGTTTAAGCCATGCCGACATTTCATGCGTGTTAATTTGTGGGCTATCTAAAAAATATGAACAATTGAAAGTTTATAAATATGTTTGGAGTTGGAATTTTTAGTTGTGTGTATAAAATCATTATGTGTATGTTTGAAGCAATATATTGTTCCAATAAGCTAATCAAGTAGTTGTAGTTTAAAAACTTTGGTTGTGTTTTATGAGAAATTTTGTGTCAAATGGTGAAGACCAAGACTAATGTTCCTATGCAGCATTATCTCGAGGTTAAGTATAGGACTCTAGTCTCGTTTGATGTATCAAACCGAATATCACATTTGTGTTGTGTTGTGTTGTGTTGTGCAGTTGTGCTGCACTTTGCTGCTGTTGCCTGCTGGATGCATGCTTCTAGTGAAGGAATGTTAAATGAAATGCAGTGAAACTGAAGGCTACACTCCAATATTCTTATTTACTTAAATAATCATTGTTTAATTTGCTCTTAATTTTTTTATCAGTCAAGTTTTCACTGTGATTAATTTGGAATGCTGAGATCATGCATCATTTGTTTACATTAATTTCACATTTACAGCTTCCTTTAATTTATTGGTAATAGTTTGTTTATATAATATTAAATGTGCATCTTGCTTAGCAATTTCACAAGACCATTCCTTTTAAGTTAAAACTAAAAAAAATCTAAATACGAATAATACTTTTATGGACATACCTATTTTTTTTTTTCAAATGACACGTGCACAAAAGTTTTCATTCACTAATTTTATATTCCATCCGTCCCATTTACACAGTAATTTGAAGAAAATTACTATTGTTTCTTGGTATTAGATCAAATTTAATAAAATAAATAAATACTAATTAATTCTTAATAATCGACCTGTGTTTTTGTTGGTGACCCATTAAGCATTAGGCCCATAAAATACTGCTAGCAAAAACTGAAAAAAGGAGTTTAAAATTTCAAAATTTTACTCGTAACACGTATTTGAATATAAAATTAAAAAAATATTATTAAAATACATTAAAAGTGAATAACAAATAAATGATCAGATTGAAAAAAAAAAAAAAATTCACTCATTTTTATGGTCTTTAAAATATTTTTTTACTAAAGGAATAACTAAAACAACTTCTAATTTCATAGCATATGATTATAGGGTCATATTAGGTTGAGATTTTTAGACCTAATTGAGAATTGAGATACAATCTCAGCCACTCATTCACAATTTTCAAGCAACGTCAACAGCGTGTAGTTTATGTCAACTAAGGGGTATTATCGTCAATAGCATCAAATGTCAATAGTCTGCATCAAATGTCAACAACTTATAGTTGACATATATTATATATGTAGTTGATATTATATCTGTGTAGTTGATATGAATTACATGTGTAGTTGACATGGATTATACACATAATTAACATTATATGTGTGTAGTTGACATGAATTGTGTGTGGTTGACATGAATTGTATATGTAGTTGATATTGATTATACATGTAGTCTCAACTGGGGAATATCATCAAACACCTAGAGTGCATCAGCTAGCCGGATAGAAATCCAAAATTTTCTCATCAAATCACATGGCTCTATACCTAAATCAAATAAAAAAGGACACATATACAATAGCCTAAAACTTAGTCCAAATCCAGAATCTCGACGTTAAGAATCAAAAGATCTACACGCAGAAAGGCTCCGAGGACATCTCCTTCGTCCGATTCGCCTACGATAACGACTTCGACAGCGCTAAACCGATCGTAATCAAGGTCAAGGATAGATCTCTACCTAAATCGGTGAAGAATTTCACCGATCAGCGCAGCTTCAACGCTGCGCCACCGCCGTCACCGAAACCGGAGGCGGAGAGCGAGAAAACGATGAAGAAGAAGAGATTGCTGAGATTCAAGGGGAATTTTATGCTGGAGGATCTGAGACGTCCTCAATTGATTTCCCCGGGTGATGGTGGTGCTGATTCTGCTATTTCTGGCAATCTGCGGCAGGTCGTTCGCGATCCTGTGCACATCGATTGTGTGGTATTTGGTTCCGACGATTAACGGCACAGCGGCAGCGGCGGGTGGTGAGAGAATCGGATCTTCTGTTGCGGATTCGACCTCTCCGATTTCTTCGATCGCGAATTGAGTTTATTTCACGATCAAATCTCAATTAACCAATCCAGAGAGATCGAGATCGAGAAATCGGCTGTATTGAATAATCGGAGGAGCCTAGACGGCGGCGGGGGGAGACGACGCGGTGGATGGAGTTCTGGAACGAGGCGGCAGCAGATTGGTGGCGAAGGAGCTCGAATTCGTCGTCGCCGGAGAGGGGCATCAGATCGGAGGCGCTGGAGTGGGTGGGGGAGTATGTGTGCGGATCGGGGCGGGGCTGAGGAAGGAGGAGTACATGGCAATAGATTTACCATTCTGCCCTTTTAAAATTATTTAATCTAAAACCATTTTTTGTGTGGCAAAATGTGGACCACTCATTTAATAAAAATGAGTGGCTGATAGCCTGATATTGCATCTCATTTCTCAATTACCCTAAAAAATCTGAATGGATCATGACCCATGATTACACATAAATTAGCTTATTTTGGAATATAGTCGAGACAGCTACCTAATCCAAATTATACTAATGTTTACGTACATAATGTGTAAATATTCAAGGTTAAATAATTATACTCTTTTTTTTATAGTAATTCATTTGTTAAAATTCACATGACTTTTTATTATTGGCAAATTGTCATCATTGAGATTTTCAAGATAAAATACGGTTACCTCAGCCCATGCAGTTATATTTGCATCTTTCACATTTGATTATCGGATCTCCAATTCACCATAGCAATCGCCGTATTGAGGTGATATTTCTTGTACATTTGATGATTAATTATTGATTTCAGCTGCAATTTGAACCCAATTTGCAGGAATTTCTATTTCTCTTGCGAAATTAGGGTTAGGGTTTCCGCTTCTGCCGCTCCTCCAGTCCTAATTCGTTGGCTTCGATTGAGTTTTGGTAATCGGCTTGCGATTAAAATTGAATTTGATCCGTGTTAAATTATGGAACTTGATGGGTGTTGTTAGCTTTTAATTGGATTTGATCATTGACACTAGCTGATAATATAAATGTTTGTTTTTAGGATGTAGTTTTCCCCCATTTCCCCCCCTTTTGTAGATGATAGAAAAAAGGGAAGTTGCTTGATATTTGAAGACCATTCCTTCTGGAAATTTGATAAATGGTTTTTGGATAGAACTGCTTTGCTTTATACTAAATTGAAGTGAGTTACTTGAGATTATGCAATTAGTATATTGTTTAATGCTCTGTAACCTTTTTTATGCAGTTAATTTAAAATAATGGGGGCACCTAAGCAAAAATGGACCCCAGAGGAAGAAGCAGCTCTTAAAGCTGGAGTTGTTAAGCACGGGCCAGGGAAATGGCGTACCATTCTGAAGGACCCACAATTTAGTGGAGTTTTGTATCTGCGATCCAATGTTGATCTGAAGGTAGAATTTTGTTTTCCCCTATGCTTTTGTTGGTATAAGTTTGTTTACATCGTTTCTGAGTTTTAGATATTTAGATGTTTCTGATTTCATGGTAGTATTGGTTAGGACAAGTGGAGGAACATGAGTGTCATGGCAAACGGATGGGGCTCGCGGGAGAGGTCCCGGTTAGCTCTAAAAAGGATGCATCCTACCCCCAAGCATGGAGAGAGCTCTATGTTGTCCACTTATAGTCAAAGTGACGACGAATTAGTTGATGCTAGGTCTCTTGATCCTTCGGGCGGTTCTTCACCAAATGATGGACCAAAGAGATCTATCATGAGGTTATACATTTCATGTTACAAGTTTTTATTTTTCAGTTATATTTACCTACTAAAACTGGCAAGGTGGAGTCACAACTGTACATAAATTATCTGGTTGTTCATTCTTTCATCCATTTTTTTTTATGTTTGCTTTACTTTTTGATAAAATTGTGTATATAGACTAGTTGGATTAACTCTTATTTACTTCTAATCAGTTACACATGAATATCCTTTTTTCACTTACATCTGCATATGGAATAGCAAAAGATTCTGTCACCTGTACTTACATATTAGATAGCTGTTCTATACACACCATGCCCGTGATTTGAACATCCAATCATGCTCTGCATGTTTCTAATAACTTTATAGTAGCTCTGTTCTAAAAGCCAGGGATTGACTGACAGTGGATGTTTATGTTCTTTGTCACTGAAGGCTGGACAATCTCATAATGGAGGCCATAAGCAACCTGAGGGAACCTGGTGGCTCTAACAAGACATCAATAGCTACATATATAGAGGTGATATATATTTTTTTACTATGTCATGAACTGGTTCATTTGTTTGTTGGTTGATGCAAACTTGCAGCTTGTTTGTATGTGTTTTGCAATTGACTTATATGTTGGGAATAACACTCCCAAAATCACGATAAAACAATGAAGAACAAATGATAATTACTTAACTAGTTCATTACGATATGTAACTATGTCTGGGTGATGCCAATCATGGGTTTTTCACTATAATTTTCAAATGCATAACACAAAGGGAAACAACTATTATGTTACAGCAACCAAGCTCTAATCCTAAACCCATTAAGATTCCATCTAGGCTAGAAACATGGGCTCAAACAATTCGGCACTGCAATCAGGCTCTAGTTTAGTAGTGTTTAGTGCATTCAAGCTCCATGCACACACCAACAGTACATGGGCATTGACCCAAAGTGCATTCTATAATACAAGAGGGTAGCCATGTGTTCATCACCAGTCACCACATTCTTGTCATCTCCCCCTAGATTTAATTTTTGTGAAAAACATTTTTCTCAACATATATGTAAATGTTTGGAGATAAAATTATCAAGTGAATTTCCTTCAAATATATTCTGTGTTCTTTACTGCTTGGATGAAATTATCAAGGTGGATATCTTTCAAGTTTCAACTTATTTCATTTTGTTCTGTACTTCCTAGTTGGTTGATATCCCGTTTGTTTATGATAAGTAACTGTAGAAGTCCTCATGTGGCTCAGAGACAATCTATATATTTTATTTCATTAATCATAAACGTGATTATGTGCACATTGTGTCTCCTACACAATTAGTGAATTAGCTTTTCCTTTTTGAGAAACTGAAACAAGTTCATTATGTTTGTTGATATGTCCAGGACAGTGGTAGGTGTGTGTGTGTGGTGGGGGGGGGGGGGGTTTGATTAATATATGATAATAAGCATAGCTGTGTTTATGCTTCAATGGATAAATTTATTTGATATAACTGACTAACACTGCCACTATACTTTTTGAATTCTTAATCTAACACAGCAATTCTTGTGTCCTGGAGCTGCTACTTTTTTTTTTCAGACACAATATATAGATGTATCATTGCTCTGTAGTTTCCTTGTCGAATTACAATTAATAATTTTCAGCATATTAAGTTTACTAACGATCTAGTACTTTTTATGATTTGGAACACTAAATTTGTTGTTTAGGGGCGTTGCAGCACACACAAGTACTTTCTTCTTATTGTGGACTTGCATGCCATTTTTTTTCACTACACCTTTGCTGTGTTTGTATTTGTGCTGTCTTCTGATTGTGGACTTGATTGGAAGCTACAGTTACTGTGTTTATATTTGCCATCTTCATCGAATCTCAATACTAGTTTCTTTTTCTCTAGGATCAATACTGGGCTCCTCCAAACTTTAAGAGAATATTGTCTGCAAAGTTGAAGCATATGGCTGCAACTGGGAAAATTATTAAGGTCACTGTCTCTTAATTTCTCCAAATTATTCGCGCTCCCCCTTCTATTTCTGAGCATGACACACAAATCAACTCCTTGAAATCTTAATTAATCTACACTGCTATAAATTGGCTGAGACTTAGAGGACGTTTCTTGTTTTACAGATGAAACGCAAGTATAAAATAGCCGGAGCCTCCGCATTATCTGAACGAAGATGGAATTCATCTGTTTCTGCAGAAGGAAGGCCCAAGATTTCTCCAAGAATTGTCCATGATGACATTGATCATATCACAAAATCTAAGATTGATGATGCTGAGTTAGCTAATTTGAGGAGTATGACTCCACAAGAAGCCGCTTTAGCTGCTGCTCAAGCAGTCGCTGAAGCAGAAGCTGCAATGGCTGAAGCGGCAGAGGCTGCTCGTGAGGCTGATGCTGCAGAAGCTGATGCAGAAGCAGCCCAGGCTTTTGCAGATGCGGCAATGAAGACACTGAAAGGAAGAAACACCCCCAACCTGGTGAGATATTAAGGCATTCTTGTTTACTTCCACAATATATAATATTATAATTGACCATTTTGCATGTATTTTCACTTATTTTCACTAGATTGCTAATTTTGTCCCACTTTGTCCTTATTTTCTCCTCACATGATTCATTTTTGTTTTGACAGAATGTACAGATGATTCATGCGTGATGGGGTTCGATCTGATCACTACAGATTCTCTCGAACGAAACCTGGTTAATTGTCTTCCATGCACTTGATCCATCATGTAAATATGGCAACCAGATATTTAGCCTATAACATGAGGGAGGGGGGAGGTATTCCTCCAGGCGAGCTCGGTGCTCATTGTCTTCTGTCGTCGTCATTTTTTGGGGGTTAGCTGTATGTTGATTCATTCTATCTTAGGAGAGACATTTGCTGGAAACAAAAAACAGAAAAGAAAAGGAGAAAGACCTTGCTGGTGATAAAACTGAGATCACAGTGTTTGGATCCATTGCTTTGTGTTAGTTTAAAATGGATGGTAAATGTCTTTTTTGTTGTTGTATGAAAATAATAATATTATTATTATTTATAATAATGCCTATCATGACTCCATGATTGAGTGAATAATGACCAAAAAATATCAACAAATAACGTTGTGTTAATATTTTTTTAATTGATATTACTGCATTTGTTATCTCTTACATCAACTCTTGAATTTAATTAAGAATAGTTAACTAAAAATGATTTAAAAAAGCAATACATAATTTACTTTATTCAAACAGTTTTCCAGTCTTCATGTTGCTCATTTTCTCAGATTCCTCAGGTGAATTGAGCTTAAGCTTCTCTGTTCTTCAAAATTACTCCAAAATGGCTGCTTATGGAGCTCTAGTTTCTCTAATGAATATCATAGATCAACTTCAAACTCATCCACACCCTCCTATTTCCATCGACCAGCAACAGCTTGAATCTCTCACTCACGCAATTACTTCCCTGCAACAATTTCTCCAAGGCTATGCTCCCCACAGGGGCTACACCGAAGAAGTTGTTTGGGAGAGTCGAATTGCTGAAGCGGCTTACCACGCTGAAGACGTGATGATCAAGTCCTTGTTCGATCTAGAAATGATGTGCAAAACATCACCTCCGTCCAATTTCATCAAGGTCTTGTTACAATTTATGTATTTAACTTGCTTGTTACACACTAGATCTGATCATTTGTTTTTCAATAGATCTGGAGAAGGTGATAGAAAACATGAATTTGATCAACATTGAGCTTAAAGAGAAGATGGTAGTCCAAAATCAGCTGCGCATCAAAAGCTTTGGTGCAGGATCGTCTAGATCTACTTCCACTGCTCAGAATGTTGCCATGATTGGTTTCGATGATGTCTTGTTGCGAATGCTAGATAAGATCACTGGCGCAGGACTCGATCTTCAAATTCTCCCCGTAGTTGGAATGGGTGGGATGGGCAAGACCACTCTCGCTCGAAATATCTATGTGAGTCCACTCGTCCAACAACATTTTGATTTTTGTGCATGGTCTACGATCTCTCAAAAGTTTAATGCTCCGGAAATTCTTAGACAAGTTCTTGGTCAAGTAGACAAAGATGAGAAAAATTTGGGAGATTTGAGTGAAGATGAATTAGGATTACTTTTGTAGCAATATTTGATAGGAAGGAGGTATTTTATCGTGATGGATGATATGTGGAATATTGAGGCATGGGATGGAGTTAGGAGATTCTTCCCGGATAATAGAGATGGGAGTAGAATAGTAGTGACTACAAGGCTATCGAACTTGGCATCACTGTTTAACTACTCGAATGGTCATGATATGCAATTTTTGGATAAGGCTGCTGGTTGGAACCTATTTTCCAAAACTGTGTTCGGGGATGGAAGTTGCCCTCTTGAGTTGGAGAGTGTCGGAGAGAAGATTGTGGAAGGTTGTAGAGGACTTCCGTTGGCAATTGTTGTCATAGGAGGACTATTATCGAAGTCTGAACTAACAAAAGAAAGTTGGGGAATTTTTGAAGAAAATCTAAGTTCAAGTGTAAATTTGGATGATAGCGAGAGTTGCTTGCAAGTATTATACATGAGTTATAAATAATTTGCCAGTCTATTTAAAACCATGTTTTCTCGATATGGGGGGATTTCATGAAGATGCTGAGATTTCAGTATTTCCTTGCATCCTATCATGGGTAATGGAGGGATTTGTAAAACCAATTGATGGGAAGTGTTTGCAAGAGATAGCAAAAGGGTATATAGAAGAACTTGTTGATAGAAATATGCTTATAGTTGATCAACGCAAGCATTTTGGGCAACTAAAGTCATTCAAAATGCATGACCTGTTGAGAGAGATTTATGTTTGAGAGAAGCTCGAAAATTGAAATTCTTATGTGTGTTGGAGGAGCAGACCATTCCACGGGGCATAAATTCTCAACGTCGTATTCTAAGCATGTTAGAAGAAGATGAATATTCTACTCCAATCCTTCAATCCTTGGAATCTGCATCACTGGTCCGGTCTTTTTTAGGGGAATATCCAAAGAGTTTATCATATAGTTTTAGATTATTGAGGGTAGGATCTATAGTGAACGAAGATCTTCAGGAGATTGTCCATGGACTAGTTAACTTGCGTATTCTTTTAGCAATGAATGCTTGTCATTCATTAGCTTCTTCGGTCTATTTTCTGTGGAATTTACAGACACTATTTTTACGTGATGCAAGTGCGGATTTCGTTTGCGAGATTTGGAAGATGCCTCAACTTAGGCATGTCATAGCCGATGGAGGGATGGCATATTGTGTCTCCGATCCTCTCAGTGACGAAGAGGATATGGTGTTGGAAAACCTACATACACTCTTTTGTGTGAAGAATCTCAAATTTGGTGAGGGTGTGCTTAAAAGAATCCCCAATATCAGAATGTTGAAGCTATACTATGAAAGAAAAATAGACGGCTCAAGAGTAAAAGAAGGAGAAGATTATTATGATCTCAGAAATGTTTGTCGGCTCCACAAACTTGAAACTCTTAAACTTCAATGTCATAACATTGATAGCCATTTGATGCGGGAAGTGAGCTTCCCGTATTCCCTCAAGAAGTTGGCATTGGTAAATACAAAGCTCCCATGGGAAGACATGAATACAAAAATAGGTTCGTTGCCCCTTCTTCAAGTTCTCAAGCTGAAAAAGAATTCCTTCATTGGGTCTGAGTGGGAAACATCTGAAGACCAATTCTTGAACCTCAAGTTCTTGCTGATTGAGAGCTGTTATATAGATTGTTGGATCACAGACAACGCCCACTTTCCACGCCTTGAGCACCTTGTTCTTCGCTCTATATCCGAGTTGGAGGAGATCCCTTCATGCATGGGAGACATACCAACACTTCACTCAATCACGGTGTACAAATGTAGTGATTCAGTGGTTGAATTCAGCTCAAAAAATAAAGGATGAGCAACAGGAACTCGGCAACGAAGATCTTCAAATCATTGTTCACTGAAAAATTTGTGAGGTAACAACTCAACCTTATTAGGCTTTGTTTTATCTTAATGATAATCCTCACATCAAAATTCTAATAAAATTGTAGGTAGTCTTACATGAATTGCTCCACATATAAGGTCTACTTGTAGTAGGAGAAGATGAAAGTCCACAAAATCGAGATGTTTGAAGTTGTGTTTGTTTGCTACTCCCTCCGTGCCATAAGAATATGTACTCTTTTCTCCAAGTATGTTTTTGGAACTTATTTGCTGTTGTCTTTTACCCTCCAAGTATAGCATTCATTTCAAGATTGTGATTATTTCTGTAATTTATTTTGATATTCCCTATTCATTCTGAGCTTGAGATTTTGTGTTGGTGCTTATCTCTTGAGTTTTTGCTGATGAAAAGTCAATGTTGCGAGTATGATTAATTGTGTGATGTGTTGATTGCACTCCATAAATTATAAATCAATGACTATTTTTGGGCTAACATTAAACCAATATGAGCTTGAAATCAAGGTCCAAGTCGACAATTCCTTAGAAAATGTAGAAACATATGTGATGTCAGTTTTTTCAATTCAATATGCAAAATAAGCTATTCCCTTGACATAAAATTGCTGGAAAAATAAAAAATTGCTCATATTCTAGTCCATCTTTCAATTTTAGAAATCTACTAAAAAAATTGAAGTTTGGATTTATATGCAACTATTCCACAATGAATCTTTATTTTGAAATTATATATGATATACAGCTTGAAAATCATACGTAGATATCAATGCTAGTGACTTAAAAGATGTTGTCTATTAAAAATAAATTACCTCATTAGTTGGTTTTACGTATAATTTGTTGGTTTTGGGCTAAATCCATTGTCGGGTGGGCTTTTACATGAAGCCCACTATAACTTGTGTTTCTTTGCTCAAATTGTTGTTTTTTTTTGGTTAATTGCACAATTCATACAAAATTTTTTATCAATCTTTCAAATTAGTACAAAAAAGTTTAAAATTTACATAGTACAAATAGTTTAATTAGTATCTCATATTAATACATTCTTTAACAATCACTTAACGCCGTTATTCTTGTTATTTAAAACCAATATTATACCCTGTAGTATGAAAACATCCCATTAATACATACCACTTGCTGTTTTTACTTATAGTTTCTGTCGAAAAACAAATTGTACTTATGAAATATGATAGCAGCAGCCATGTGCTTCTAAATTGTGCTCTTCTGCATTCTGACTTAGTTGGTGTTCATCGTCATTCTTTTAGTTTTCCTAATTTCCTTCTTTATTATTTTATTTTATTTTATTTTAATTCTGAAACATTGATAAAACATTTTGTATGCATGGTGTAATTATCCTTTTTTTTTTCTCCTGTAACTTCAACATATCACCAATTATTAATTTGAAGGGTATGATTTTTGTTATTTTATAATATCCTGAAAATGTAAAAAATATATTCTTTTAATTTAATTTAAGGATATTAGGGAAATATTATTTGTAAGCGTTGTTTTATGTACATTTGATTATATTACTAAATGATACTTACAGTTATAAATTTCAATGGATATATAGACTATTAGTTTTCCAAAAAACACATCAAATACATATTCACCATCAACACATTTCGTAATCCACACTTTATTTGAAACGAATTTACCTAGAAATTTCAATGTGAACATCGTACCTTCAAATTCATTTCTATAGCTGAGAGATAGCAGTTGGGCATTTGGTCTAGTGGTATGATTCTCGCTTCGGGTGCGAGAGGTCCCGAGTTCGATTCTCGGAATGCCCCTTTAATTTTTAAATTATTTTAATTTTCATTTTTTTTTCTGATTGATTAAAACACGGTTCGAGTCGGCTTGCGGGTTTCTTAGACGTCGATTTTCATTTAATGATGATTAAGGAAAAATATATTTTAGTACTAAGTTTTACTTAAAAGTTTGTTTCAATAATTATGTTTGTACTATTTTTTTCAAAAATCCTTCTGCTAATATATTTCACTTCGAGAAAACCTTTTTTAGTGATTGTGTACTCCGGTATACATATACATCATTTTAATTTTGAAACCATAAAGCTTATTGTGTGCCTTTACTTTGAGTGATGGAACTAATTTTGAAAACTCATTACCGTTTTAAATAATACACTCTTGAATTAAACTTAGAAGTTTATAACTAACGTCCATATGAGTGACAAGACATGAATTGATCAATAATATATAATGATATAACTTAATCAAGTATTAATTTTTCATGATTAGATCCATGTATGATAGTTTGGCCTGCAGCTAATCACTCAAAGCGAATAATTATTTTATCACTTCAAATTAAAGTTGCGTTGATACATGTTGTATTGATATAATTATGTCTTTGTGTTGATAATTTTAATACACATAATTGAAAGTTATTAGTTATTACTGTAAATTAGTTAGCACACTAACGCAATCCCTAATAAAAAACTTATAAATAAGCCAAACAATTATTTAGTCATAATTTATCAAATATATTTTGTCTATATTATCATCCATCAAAGTAAACTCCCCTCATTGCTTGTGAGGTGTCCACACCATGCCTGAAATTAGTTGTACCCAAATTCACTCACCTTTAATCACTCGAAATATCGCCTTTTGTATTTGAAACGCATTTCATTCAAGACAACTGAAACTTTTATTCATTAAAATAAGTACTCCCTTAAAATTACTTTCATCCCTTAAAATTCAATTACTTTTATGTAAAACAAGCAATTTTTTCTTGAATTATAAAATTACTATACTAATTAAGCACGATTGTGAGATATAGTTTGTGGGTCATAAAAATAATTACTTTCAAAACGTATAATGCAAGGTTAATAAATTGGGCATTTGGTCTAGTGGTATGATTCTCGCTTTGGGTGCGAGAGGTCCCGAGTTCGATTCTCGGAATGCCCCATTTTTGGAAAATATTATGTACTTTTTTTTTAAGTATCTATCCCGTTTAATATATTTCACTATCTATATACTCGACTAATTATATTTATTTTAGGTATAATTAAACAATTGCCATTAATCAGAGTCCTTTATTTTACTCGATCAATTCCAAGGTTTAATATTCATAATTTCATATGTATGCTTTCAAGTTTGTTCACAATTGGCATAAACTATAAACATAAGAGCAAACCGATGAAACATGGGAAAATGATTAAGATTGAAAAAGTTTATGACATTTGGTGCTATGTTTAACGTTCATGGAAAATCTTGAAAAAGTTCATAATTTTTGCAGCAATTTTCCCTAAACATAAAAGGAAAGAATAATATTGATTGGTGTTATTAAAATAGCATCACGAATTATTTTCAAACAACACAATAGAACTAAATTAATTTGGTAGTACGTGATTTGATAAGCATTCCACAACTAAAATTTCAAATATTGCACATCAATATATAGGTGAAGTTCGGTTTGTTAGACAAAAAATTGGGAGATGCATATGTTAATTACTGTATAAACTAAAATAGTACTACCTATGTCTTTGAAATAGAAACTTTTGAAACGGCACGTATTTTAATTCATAATTGCTCGCAAAACCTATTGTTTTTTATAGCATTATGCTAAAATTATGTATCTTAATACTTTGAAGGGAGAAGAGGCTAGGCAAGAAGTAAATGCGTGGTGTGAGAATGCAATACTCCCACGAAATGCTCCCACGAAATACTCGCACGAAATTCAGTCTCCAATTTGACAAGACTCATCTTCGCAAATGCTGTCTATTTCAAAGGGACATGGAGCAACAAATTCAACGCAAATCTTACAAGAGATGATGATTTCCACCTCACAAACGGAAGCTCTATTCGCACGCCCTTTATGACCAGCCGGGATGAGCAATGCGTTGGCGTCTTCGATGGCTTCAAAGTTCTGAAGCTACCTTACCTTCATGGCGGCGACACGCGCAGATTCTCCATGTACATCTATCTCCCGGACGCCAGAGACGGGCTGCCATCTTTGGTGGAGAGAGTCTGCTATGAGCCCGGGTTTGTGGACAGCCATCTCCTTCATAAGAAGGTGGATCTTGACGAATTCCGGATACCTAAGTTTAAGATGGGTTTCGAGTTTGAGGCGTCTAGGGTTTTGAAGGAGCTTGGAGTGGTGGGTGTTTTCGAGAGGGGTGGTGTGTGTGAGCTGGTGGAGGAATATCCGGATGGAGAGGATCTGTGGGTTGACAAGATACAGCACAAGGCGTTTGTGGAGGTGAATGAGGTGGGCACCGAGGCTGCGGCTGTGACAGGGGTGGCCGTTCGCGCGTCCTTTATGCAGCGGCCTCAGCCACGACCGAGGTTTGTGGCCGACCATCCTTTCATCTTCACTATTAGAGAGGATACGAGCGGGCTAGTTCTATTCGTCGGCCAGCTGCACAATCCGCATGCTCGTTTAAATAGTACTATCCCTGTCCGTCATTTAAATACACATTTTGACTCGACGCGAGTTTTAAGAAATTATTTGACTTTATATAGAAAATTTAGCGGAACATGAGTATCATTTTTATATATTAATGTACTTTTGTAGTAAAATGAGAGTGTAATAAGTTAGTAGAGTATGTGGTCCACTTACTAAAAATGAAAAAAAGGTAAATGCGTCTTTATACGGCGGACAAACACAAAATATAAAAACGTGTCAGGTTTTGGCGGACAAAGGGAGTATATCTTTTCATTCGTTCAATAAAATTAGAAAGTTAGTCCCATTTTATTTTTGATTTTTTCTTTTTCTTTCACTTTTGCTATCATACTTTACCAACTCTATTTATTTACATTATGTCATACTTTACTTATTTTGTATTAAAACTCGTATCGTCCATTATTAAGTCTGTTTTTGGAGGACTGAAAAGGGTATAATATGAGGCTTTGATAATGTTTTTGTATTTTGAAGTGTTAGGATCAATGTTACATACACACAGACACACTCCCTTCGAATTAGTATTGGTGGACTTTGATAATGTTAAATGTAAAAATATTACTCCCACCATTTTGAAGCAGTGGAGTCATCATGGTATTTTGGTGCGTTCCATTTTAGTGGGGTCATTTCCATTTCTATCAAAAGTTAACACATTTCTTCTCACTTATTTTACTCTCTTACTTTATTCTCTCTTTATAATATGTCTACTTCTTTAATTTTAACATAGATAAAAAAAGGTCAAAACGTATATAGTGTTAACTATTGTAATACAAAAAATATACTGAAGTAAATCTTGGTGGTGCAATTTATTTTAAATAAGTTATAAAACATGATTTTCGTATGCTGGAGTAGGTTAAAGAGTAAATGCCAAAATTGGTCCTGAACATATGGTCATTTTAAATTTTTGGTCTTATACATTATCTTTTGATTTTGTGGTCTTGAACATATGGAAATTTGATTATTTTGGTCCTCCCGTCAACAATTTCGATAAAAACTAACGATCAACGGGTTTAATCCCGATTTTGACTAAATTAGACTTTTATTCTGATTTTTACTCCCTCATTATTTTACTAAATTAGCCCCATTTCTCGACCCTCTGCCGCCACCTCCCTCCTCCTCCTCTTCTCCCTCCGCTTGCTCTACTCCCTCTTCCCATTCCTCCGCACCTCCCCTCCCTCCTTCTCCATCTTCCCGTTCTCCTTCCTCGTCTCTCTCCTCACCCTCTCCTTCTCTCTCTTTGCCTCCGTTTTCGGCTTAGATTCTCACACTAGAAAGTCCCAGCGCCCTCGCCGCCAAATCACTCCTCCTCGCCGTCGTTTTCCTGCTCAGATTCTGACCAAAACATTTTTTATCAACATCACCTCACACATATCATAGCAAATAGCACTTTTGGAGAAACCCAATTATTCCATGAAAATTAAACGGCCAACACAAGATTTTCCGTTCCACAAAATCAATGAGGCCATGATCTGCACTACCTGAAAATTAGGAACCAAATCAGTTTCAGCAAACCCTAGCAATTATCTATTACTTTCACGTTACACATTCCCTCAAGAGAGTGGACAGAAGTTCAGATTATCAAAGGCAGATTCTTCACCACACAAGAAGGCGATGCCGCTGCCTGTGCGTGTCCGGCAGTGGCGGCGAGGGCGAGGGCGAGCAGCGAGGGGGAGCAGGGGCTGACCGCGACGAAGGCGGCGGCTTCAGTCTGCATCACGACCGCACAGCAGCGGCAGCGCTGGATGATCAGCAACTACGATGGATGGCGAGATCTGCTAGATGCCGGTGACGGAGGCGGCGGCATGAAGGAGGGACTGCGAAGAGAGATGAGCTGATCGTGGCTGACCGCAGCTGCTCGTACCAAACTCGGCGGCGACCGAGAAGCAGTGGCAGCAACGGCGGACGGCAGCTGTGTGGGTGACGGAGACTGCGAGAGTGAGATGGAGAAGGAGGGTGGCTTGCGCTCGATGGCGACGGCGACGGTGAGAAGAGGGCGGACTAATTGGATTTCTCCAGATTAGGGAATTAATTAGGGAGTAAAAAATCCAAATTAAAAGTCTAATTTGGTCAAAATTGGGATTAAACTCGTTGACCCTTAGTTTTTAACGGAAATGTTGACGGAGGACCAAAATGATCAAATTTCCATATGTGCAGGACCAAAAAATCTTAAAGATAATTTTAGGACCAAAAACATAAAATGATCATATGTTTAAGACCAATTTTAGCCTTTACTCTAAGTTAAATGGTATACATATGTGCATTCCATGCTATGCAAAAGGAGTATATAACATAGCAAGTAACAAAATTGCAACCCTTGGTTATCTCTAACTTTTCGCTCAAACATCAACTACTATTTACATGATGTAAACAGATATCTCTTTCAAAAAATTAATCGTCTTGTCGTTTATAGTATTATATCCAATGAAGATTATACAAGAAGATACTAGTATGATTTAAATAAGATTATTGCGGCAAATGAAATGAAATGACTTGATTAAGATATTACCTATAACTAGGACAACAATGAGATAGTAAGAAAGCTGTTGATACATTGCCTACTGATAATCGAAAGTGCATCTTTGATACCGCCCTTGAACAGGAACCGCAACAGCCACCGGCGAAGGCAGCCGAGACGGACGTAGCGACTGCAGAGACGCCGATGACACCGGCGAAAGGGAAGCATCCGTCCATCGCAACAACAAAGCCGAAGAGGAACCGTCGCCCGCCGGACTTGTTGAGCGACTACGTTCCCAAATAGCTTTAGGAGTATTTTTTCCTTTTATTTTATTTCTTATTTTTGGATATTAGTTTATTTTTATTATTTAATTCCAGTAATGAGTCGAGCGTAATTATAAGCTCTGTTTCGGGTTTTTTTTTTTGTTCTTTCCCGAGATGAATTAGGTTTAGGAGTCAAACCAACTCTAGGGTCCTTAGTCTATAAATAGGGCTATGTTCATAAACTAGTCTATAAATAGGGCTATGTTCATAAACTTTATTATGAATGAAAACTATTATTTGCCCAAACTTATCTTTGAACATATCGTTAAACCTAGAAGAACTGCTGCCCGACGGGAGAGAATTCCCGCGCACAGCCGTCTCTAGCAGCCGTCGACCCTAACCCGGGCGCTGGTCGTATCGTGATCGCCGAGCAAGAGCCGCCGATCGTCGTTCAGGGGACCGAGTCCCTAACATCGGGTGCTTTCATTGAGTACTCATATGAAGCGTTACAACAATAACAACAATTACAACAACAACAACGGCAAGGCCGTGTGGGGATCACGCCGCCAGGAAACCTTTCCAGTTAACAGATTCGGGGGACGTCCACCGACCGGGGGCTGCCGCGACGGCAGGGGTTTCAACTGGAATTCCGTGGACGAGGGAGATTTGGAGATATTAAAATAGCATCACGAATTATTTTCAAATAATGGAATAAAACTAAATCAAATTTCAAATGTTGCTCATGAATATTCAACCAAGATTTTGAAGTCAATATAGTAAATTGTAAATCGGTAGGGTGATGCCCAAGTCAAGAAACCCTACCCTTGTCTCTCATCTATAAATAAATTCCTTTGACCCTTTTGATAACAATATTCATAATATAATCAATAATGCCTCTTAAAACTCCCTTGCGGCGGCTGTCGAAAATCTCTCTCAACAAGCGACTAGTGAAGAAAGCGACAGACGGCTACCTTTCCCTTGCGAAGCACGTGATCGCCGCAGACAACCAAACCGAAAATGTCGTCGTCTCGCCCCTCTCCATCCACGTTGCATTGTCTCTATGCGCCGCCGGATCGAGTGGCTCAGCGCGCGACCAGATTCTCACTTATCTCAAATCAGAGCGCGTGGAACACCTTAGTTCCTTCTACTCGAAAATTGTGGCCACGATTTTCGCCGAGGGACATGCCGGTGGGCCCCTCTTGTCAACAAAGAATGGACTCTGGGTCGATCAGAGCCTGACTCTCAAGCCGGCTTTTCGAGATATTGTCCAGAATTCTTACAAGGCAGTTGCCCAACATGTTGATTTTTGGTATCAGGTATTCAAGTTTATTCTCAATTTAGTGGTCCGTGTTGTTCTATGAGTTAACTGAGGAGAGAGCAAAGTAAGACAGAGAGAATGTTGTTTCCATTTTTAAAAACGTTTCATTTTTTTAATGCGATAATTTTAATGGGACAAATGGAGTACTTTTTTATCATCCGATATAATATATAATTATATATAGGTGAAGTTCGGTTTGTTAGACAAAAAATTGGGAGATGCGATATGCTAATTACTGTATAAACTAAAATAGTACTACCTCAGTCCTTGAAATAGAAACTTTTGAAACCACACGTGTTTTAATGCATAATTGCTCGCAAACGCTATTGTTTTTTTGTAGTGTTATGCTAAAATTGTGTATCTTAATACTTTCAAAGACAGAAGAGGCTAGGCAAAAAGTGAACTTGTGGTGTGAGAAGGCAACAAATGGCCGCATCACAGAAGTACTCCGACCAAATTCAATCTTCGACTTGACAAGACTCATCTTCACAAATGCAGTCTATTTCAAAGGAACATGGAGCAACGAATTCGACGCAGATCTAACAAGAGATGCAGATTTCCACCTCTTAAACGGAAGCTCTATTCGCGTGCCCTTCATGACCAGCCGGGACAAGCAATACATAGGCATCTTCGATGGCTTCAAAGTTGTGAAGTTACCTTACCATCATGGCAGGGACACGAGCAGATTCTCCATGTACATCTATCTCCCGGATGCCAAGACGGGCTGCCATCTTTGATGGAGAGAGTTTGCTCTGAGCCCGGGTTTGTGGAGCGCCATCTCCCTGACAACGAGAAGATGGGTCATGCGGAATTTCGCATGCCTAAGTTTAAGATGGGCTTCTTGTTTGAAGTGTCTAGGGTTTTGAAGGAGTTTGGAGTGGTGGGTATTTTTGAGGGGGGTGGATTGAGAGAGATGGTGGAGGAATCTCCGGAGAGGAGCTCTCGGCTGACGAGATACTGCACAAGGCGTGTGTGGAGGTGAATGAGGAGGGCACCGAGGCCGCGGCTGTAACAGTGTAACACATGTACCAGTCCAGTGTGCGGCGGCCGAGGTTTGTGGCCGACCATCCTTTCATCTTCACTATTAGAGAGGACACGAGCGGGCTAGTTCTATTCGTCGGCCAGCTGCTCAATCCGCAAGCTTGTTAAATTTTGAATATCGGTACGAGTTTTAAGAAATTATGTGACATGCCTGCTTGCGTTTGTTACTCTATTAGTCTATTGGGGTTAGATATTTTGGAATGTTTATCCTCCTATGAATTTCAAATTTCATTTTCATGAAATGTTACTCCCTCCGTCCCGCTTAAGATGACACGTTTTCCTTTTTAGTTTGTCCCAACTAAGATGACACATTTCCTTTTTTGGAAACTTTTTCTCTCCAATTAATACACTCAACCACTTTTTCTACACCCCTATTAAAATATTCACCTTTCTTTCTCTCTCTATTTTAATACTTCCACCCACCTTTTCTCTCTCCAATTAAACACATTAACCAATTACTCCTAAAACCCCGTGCCGGCTAAGGAATGTGTCATCTTAGCCGGGATGGAGGGAGTATTTGATTTTCTTGCATATTAATGGGTTGGTTCATTGTTTTAGGGCCACAACTTTATGATTGGCCAATGTCATTATTGCTTTAATTTTAGTTTATTTATTGGTATTTTAATATTTCATTAGAATGAGAATAGGAAATGATCCAAACTAAGAATATTGTTTTATGGAATATAACAATTCTAATCGTTATTAATTCATAAAAGATGGAATTATTTATTAATCTTAATTATCAACCAAATACTAATGTTCTAATAGAAGAAGAGCATTTGATTATTGGCACTTCAATTTATTTATGAAATTTCTAAGGCTGACCAGAAAAGATAATATGGTCGAAACTGGTTGGATTTTCAACAAGTTCATATAATAATTTCATTTTTAAACATGTTAGTAGATCTTAAAGCAATAAATATTTTTGAAGTAGAACATATGTGCATTCACGTGGTGGGGTGACAGTAAGGAATTAAAGATATTGTTGTTTCTCTTCAATACTTATATCATATTTTTACATAGATAATGTAGTTCGATCTGTTTAGAGTCCGATAATATAAGGGAATATTCTTATGGATGAAAAGAATTCATCTAATTAGGAATGGGGATTCGGTCCGAACCGATTAGTAGGCTAACCGACTCCCATTTTTTTAAAATCTAGAACAGAAACCGAATCTGAACCTTTAGTCTGTTTGGTTCCTCAAGGAACCGATCGGTTCTGACCTATAGGTTCTTCGGTTCCACCAAAGGAACCGAAATCAATTGCAATTTCTGACCTATAGGTTCTTCGGTTCCACCGAAGGAACCAAAATCAATTGCAATTTTTAAATAAAAAAAGAATTTATTTTGTTTGCTAGGTCTCGATTTGGATGGAAGAGAAGAAGGAATGATAGGTTACCAATTGCGCTAGAAACTGATTTTGACAAAAATTAAGTAGAATATAAATAAAGATATATTTCGTGTAATTGAAAAAAAAAAGAAAGAAAAACATCCTACAATGAAAATGGATTAAAATGAAAAAACGTAGAGTAAAACAATGCATATATGCACAATTACCAAACTATGACAAATTATCCAAATAATGCAATTTAAAGTATAATTTAAGTTTTAAAATTAAATCCTAAACTATCGGTTCTTCAGTTCTAACCCTTCGGATCTCGGTTAGAATCGAGAACCGCCTAAATTCTAAACCCACTAACCGAAACCGAACCTTGACCTTATTTATTCAGTTCTTGGTTAACCAAGAACCGTTTCCCCACCCCTAATCTAATGTGAATCCGACTAATTATAAGTGACTGTAATTGATATTCTTATAGATGAAAATAATTCATCTAATGTGAATCCGACTAATTATAAGTGATACTACTATTTATTAGCACTTTTTTGTGAATAATATTATCATTATGAATAGGTTGTAACATATTTTTATGTGGTTGATGTAGTTCGATCGATTTAGAGTTCGATAATTATATATTGTTATACGTAAAAGAATGCATCTAATGTGAATCAGAATAATAAAAGTGATATTATTAATCCCTCCTATTCTGAAAAATATGAACATTTAGTTGGCCACGAGTTTTAATACATAATTGATAAAGTAAAATAGAGATACATAGAAAAAGTTTTAAAGTATTGTTAAAGGAAAATGAGTATCGCCGCATTAAAAAGAAAATATGCTATTAAAATTAGAATATTCATACTTTTCAATAACGGACTAAAAAAGAAATAGTTCATATTTTTCAGGAACAGAATAAAGGAAAGAATTCATACTCGGATAGAGTATTTATTAGCAATTTTTTTGTTGTGAATAATATTAACATTATGAATAGGTTAAATATTATTCAATCAGACACAACAATTATTTTTCATCAATTTTTTTTATTTATTTTTTTGTAAATCTTTTATTGTATTGATCATAATTCTTTTTTTAGTTGATGTAGTTGAACTGGTCGGAGTCCTATAATTATAAGTGATAGTATTTGTTATAGAAGAAAAGAATTCATCTAATGTAGTAAATCTTAAGTTACTATTTACTACTCACTTTTTGTCTAAAGAATATTAACATTATGAATCATGTTATTATTGTTCAATCAACCATCAATTTTTTATTTCCATCAATAGTATGGCCAAAACTGGTCCTAAATATATGTACATTTTATGATTTTGGTCTTATACTTTATTTTTTGAATTTTTTGCATCCTGAATATTTCAACTCGGATCACAATTGGTCCTACACTAACAATTCCATCAATTTTTAAACGGTTTTAACCCAATTTTGATGGTTTTAACAGTCCCATTCGGATTAAAACCGTTTAAAAATCGGTCAAAATCGAGTTAAAACCATTTAAAAATTGATGCAATTGTTAGTGTAGGACCAATTGTGATCCGAATTGAAATGTTCAGGATGCAACAATTCAAAAGATAAATTATAGGACCAAATCATAAAATGGGTATATATTCAAGACCAGTTTTGGCCTTTAACTCTTCCATTAATTCTAGAATGAAATCATTTTACTTTTTTCATATTTATCTATTTTTGACATATTAATTTTGTATACATATTTTCAGTTAATTAAAATTTATGTTAGTATGATGAATATAATTTTTTGTGTAGGTATTTGTTATTAGTTTATTGTTTTAACATAGCAAGTATATTTCTAAGTTGCAACCCTTGGTTATCTCAAACTTTTAGCTCAAACATCAACTATTTATTTACTTGATGTAAACAGATATCTCTTTCCAAAAATTCATCGTCTTGTCGTTTATATTATATTGCGGCAAATAAAATGAAATGACTTGATTAAGATATGACCTATAACTTGGACAACAATGAGATAGTAAGAAAGCTTTTGATACATTGCCTACTGATAATCGACATAATAATATCTCATCGATCATGGAATGATTTCGACCTAGTTCACTCTTGATTCGCTAGGCTATGCTTTACTCCAGAGCACGAAAGCGCCCAGATCGCATATTTGTCCTGTGTCACTAGTCAAGTAATCCATATCAATATCAGGCAGTCCTAAAGTAGAGACGAGCAAATGTGAATGCGATCAAACATTAAATTCTGGCTTTGGAGGAAATGTCTAGATATGCATTATCATCTAAACCGATGCAAGTTAAAGTTTGAATCATGAAGTTTATGAAGGCCAACAGAAATAGTTTCTGAATCTAGTGATGCTTAATCAGGTGTGTATGAAAGAACTCAAATGATCTGACCTGGAAAATCAAATACGGAGATCTTCAATGTCTGTTAAGATATCTGGCTTTTTTATTACAAGCTGGCCGCATGCTCCACTTATGTCTTGTCCCATTTGCTTACGGATTGTTGTACGGATGTTGTAAGTGCCTCTAAGTATTTTTTGAAATTTGATGACTTTCTGATCATCACTGGTACTATAACAGCTTAGAGAACCGATAGGATTAAAAGGTATCAAGTTTACAACCTGCGTGAAATCAGAGAATGGCCTTAGATCTGAGGATGAGACCTCAAAAAAATGAGCAGATATTGCAACTTAGCACATTGAAGGTTACCGATTGCAATGTCTCAAGCAGTTTGCCAAGCTGGTGAGCGTGCTGCTCCTCATCATTGACAGCATCAAGCATTATGTACTCGATCAATATCTTTTGCTGACTACAGAAAAATCGAATGAGTTGCTCTAATCATCTCTAATAAAAATGAAAAATCTGGTGGTCATGAGAGGTTGGCAAATTGAGAAAAAATGACACCTGGTAGTCTGATATTCTTGTAATGCATTCATTAGTCTTTCCAGAGGGAAAGCCCTAGCAGCAGGCATAATCTGACAGCGGATCTCTTGAACTGGTGCATGCAGTGAGACTGCTAGATTCAAGTTTGGCATGTCTTTCTGCAGCTTGTTAATGCCATGTATTATGCCAACCTATGCACAATTTGCAATTAATCAAAATCAAGCAAAGATGGTGCCTAACAAGTGACCGAGTCAAGTTGTCACTTCCCATGCAATTATGAGAAACTTCGTGGAACTAACCCAGTGCAAAAATAACCAAGAGATCCAGAAATAGGTAGTACAAAATAAGATAAACATGAAAGACATTGATCATGAGAATAAATAGTACGCACCGTTGAGAGAGTAATTTTCTTGGGAGACAGCTGGAAAGGAAAAGCTGTCATGGCTCTGATAGCATCCACCACTGCCGAGTAGTTATTTAGAGGTTCTCCCATTCCCTGCTCACAACAAATAATGATATACAAATGACATCAGTTCAAACTTGAGCCCACACAACAATCACAGCTATTACAAATGGAATGATCTTCTTTGACTTTTGATGGATAAGCAAGAACATAACTAAAGCAGTATATTGAGCTCATTGTTGCAGTTTGCAGAAAGGTAAAGTGTCTACATGGTACTTCGTACAAACATTTTAGCATAATCTACTCAACTTCAGAGTTCAGAGAACTTAAAGCGCTGCTTGCTTAACCCAGTAATTGGTTTATTAAGAACAAGTACTTGTGTCTAGCTCTTTAAACTTGTGATTGTATGACTTTTCATTTGTTTCTGATTCGTTATAATCAACCGTTGTATACAATTCTGACCGTACTTCAAAATAACAACAGTTACTTCCTCCACATGAAAGTCAGGAGATATCGAGTTAACAGTTAGTTACCAGTAAAGCACTAAACAATTCAGTGCGATGCTAACATGTGTTATTTTAAAAAGTTTATACCATAAAGACAACGTTGCGTATAGCTGATATGCGCGATGCATGAACTAACTGTTCCAGAATTTCCCCCGACGTCAGATTGCTCTTAAATCCCATGCTTCCTGTCGCGCAAAAATTGCAACCCATCTTGCACCCGACCTACAATAACAACAACATTACAAACATTATCGCTATACAGAAATGTTCAGCTGCACACAGAGTAGGCAACTTATAAATTTGTGATTCCATGTTCCACAATATTTACCTGAGAGGATACGCACAAGGTTGACCTAGGACCACCAAGACGAGGTTTCCCATCATATTTACCCAATCGAGTATCATATCTCATTATCACAGCCTCCACAAATTCTCCATTCTAGCAACAACAAAGTAGAACCAGATGACATTCATGAATCAAACCAACCAACAAAATGTTACCAAAAACCGTCTTGTAAACATACTCAGGTCAGATACAGGCTATGTTCTACTAAAAAATATAACCGAACATATCGCGTTCCAAGGAAGATTCTTCTTATAATTCAGTACACTTTCATTCTCAGTTTTTTCAAACAGAACATAGACCGGAAACACCAAAGATTTATCCCAACAAGGCCTATAACAGCATATACAAACACAATCATAAGAGAATAGTAAAGTTCAAGTCTGTTTAGACTAATCAAATTCGTAATCATTAAAGCATTGATTTGACCTCAATTACTTTTCAAAACCAGCTATCTAAACAAGCAGAGCAAAGACGCAATGTGAATCGAAATATACAATCACAGTAGAGCTCCGACAGATTATAAGCAGAAGAGTTGATAAAAAATGCAAATTAAACAAAACTGATGGCAGTAACCTGCAATTTGATGAGGAGCTTAGTGGTGACGAGGTCGGAAGAATCTATGGCGGCATGGACAGTAGAAGTGGAGGGTTTGAACTTGGAATGGAGGAGATGGTAAGCCGCGGAGGGCAGAGAAGGGATATCATCCCATCGGCAATCAGGATTTTTCAAGACGTGTTTCCAGATTTGGGGAATGAAGTTAGGGTTCAAACCGGCTACCTGGAAATCGGATTTAATGGCGGAAACGTCGAACACCGATTTCCACTTGAACGCCATCGGCCGGCGCTACTTCGTTAAATTAGGGTTGTGATTTTGTTCACCCTATTTTCTGTTATTTCAAAATATTCAAGTAGTCACACTTCATGAAGGTATATTCGTCAAATTAAATTGATGTACCTGGCATATTTTAAAAACAATTATGTTATGGGTGAACTACAATTATAATCAATCTCACAACTTTTACTAATAGTATAATATTTGATATTTTTTTCAATTATCTGTTTTTTTTTTTTGCATTTAGATTTGAAAGTCAAAATTCATAATGTTTTGCAAATCTATATCCCACACACAAAATCTATGGATATTGGTATAAAAATAAATCAGACTATACATATTTTGTCCTAAATAATCAAGAAAAAATAGGGTATTTTTAAACATTGCAGAATTAAAAAAATATAATTAGATTCCATAAATTTTGGTCATAAATAAATAATTGTTCGCAACAAAAACATATAATTAAAAAAGAAAAGAAAAGAAAATAAGAAGACTAATCCAACTGTTTTGATTTCATCTTCAACCGATCAAGCCCTGGGTGAGATTCGGCCGTGACGCCTGGATCCATTTCCGGCACTGGGATGAGGAGAAGCCTCCAACGCGGCTCTAGCGGCGCAATTCTCCGATGCTTCGGCCGGATTGAAACCGGATCGCGTGCGGCGGTGTGAGGAGAGCAGAAGGTGGTAGCTTCTGCCGGCGGAATTCTCTGAGACTGAGAGGCAGCGGTAGGCGTGCTGAGGCCTCTGTTTCTTCACGGCGCGGATGAGGAGCGGGATCAGACCTTCCATTTCTCCCGATTCCGATTTGATCTGCAGCTGATTTTGATGAATTCAGTTTTTACTATTTATAGTAGTGACCATTTTTCATAATGACGTCTATGTCCTTTACAAAAATGTACCGCCAAAGTATTTATTCTCTTTTCCACTCATTAACACAATTTCATATAAGAAAATTAATACTACTACTGCTCTTTTCTGTTATAAAAAAATATGGATGCACAAGAATTAATATATAATTAGTAAATTAAGAAAGATGAGGAAAATGACAGTTAAAAATAGTGTTACTTGATATTTCCTCTGTTTTATAGTAATGAAGATGTTTCTTTACGGTACGGATATTAAGAAAAATTGTATTAGGTGAGTTAAGTAAAAAGAGAGTAAAATGAAAAATGAAAAAGGTCGAGAGATACAGAGGAAAAAAAATAAGAGAGATTATTTTACAACAAATATTATTATAAAATAGGAAGCTAAATAAATTAAATGGGAAAGCTTAAATTTTAATTTCCCAATGTGACTTCAAAAATTTTGACTGACTGCGATCTATAAAAGGGTAAACAAACAAAATATGTGGCGGCTAAATTTCTCATGTTTCATTTGAAATGCTTGCAAATTGCAGCTGACATCATATTAATAGCTGTATTTTTCATTACTTGCTATGTATAAACAATAGTCCAGAAATAAATATTTCTACTAATAGCAACTACTATATGAGTTTCACAATTCTTCAAAATTACTTTATCACTAATATATTTTATAATAGACTATCTCAGCTACTGATAATGTATTCAAAAAACGTTGACACGCACACATGATGTTAAAACGTGTATTTTCCAATTTCATGAAACTGCATGGAAAGTGGAAACTATACAATATCCAAAAATTTGTGAATTGATTTGAAAAGTAGATGTTTAATTTGAAACCAGTTGGAACGCACTAATCATAAATTAAGTGGTAGCGATTTAGCCCATTCATTTAAATAGTGCCTGAAGTGTGACATGTGGTGTTAAATAACAGTGTTGTAGCAAAATTGAAGTCAAACAACAATTATAACTACTCCTTTGATTTGTATAACAAGGTTATCCCATCGCAATCAACATTATACAATGTTTCCATCCACTAATTGATATTCGATGTGGTGTTATACCTTAAACAAAATTTATGTTAGATTTTTTTATTCGTGACAAGTTTAAGATCGAAAATGAAACTTATATATTTTAAAAACATATTTGTAATTCATTATAAAATGATTTATACCCATAGAAATTTATATTGTAGGACTCTGAATCTCCCATCCAATAATTTGGTCACCAGCGCGCAAGTGTGTCCCTAATTTAGGGGAAAACATTTTATTAGTACCTCTGTTTAGAATTTTCCTTTATAGATTATGTTAACATACTAGGAGTATATGTTAAAATTTTATGTTTCAACATGTAAATTAATGTGAAGTTTTTCGATATAGTCTCAATTTGAGATAAGATAATAATCTGAAAAGAGAGTATATAGGAAATACTGGCCCAACATTCATGGGCCTAAATGTAACAAACATTATTAAGACTCAATGTGGTGTGTGATCGGTTTCCATCAAATTTAGTCAATCGTAATCCATTAACACAAATTATTGATTTCATAATTTGTATACACAGTGGTTGTTGATGACGCACAGGAGGTGATCCGGCAGCGCGAGCCACGAGGCCCGCTGCAGATATGCTCTTCAAGAGGCTTGCGTTCCAGAGAGATTGCTCAACTCCTTGAGGTGATGAACCCACCATTTATAAGCTATCAAATTTTCGCAATTATCTCATCCATCTCTTTGGTGGGATGTTGTGATCAACAGTAATGCAGATTTGAATCGTTAGAGGGAAATTGCTGATTTGAATTTATAGTTCAGATTTAAATTATGCCCACTTTAGGTGCAGGAGATTATATATCGTGCTTAAAAAAATGAGCTCATTAACTTACATTGAGACGAAGAGGATTATATATCGTGCCTAAAAAAATGAGCTCATTAACTTACATTGAGACGAAGGAAGTATATTTTCTACTAATAAAATTCATGTGTACATTTTCAATAAATAGGGCAGGTGGAGAACGTGATTTCTCCTCTCATCCATAGTGTATTTAAATGAGAGTAATAATAGTACTACTAGCAAAGGAGTTGATGTGTCACAGTCGAGCTCATATTTAATTTATCATTCTAATGTTACTGATTGAGGAAGACAATTATTACATGTGTTTAATTTCGGAGATTCTATTTTTATGGACGAATGATAAAGTCATTGGTGATTTGTTGTGAATTGTGATTGGTATACTATAATTAACATTACTTACTAAGAATTTTTTAAAAAATCAACTTGTTTTAAAGGAATTAAGAGAATTTTAAAGAAAAGAGTGACTAAAAATGACGTTTTACCCGAATATTAGTAGTTGTACATATTTTAGACTTATCTTTTACTTAATTAGACATTTTCTAAAGATAAAAGATGTAAGTCTCATGATTAATACCCACGAGAAACACGTTGAAACAATCACATCCATAAGTGGAGATAGCAACCTCTACAAATATACATCTATAAAAGTATCTTTCAAACTCCTCGACCATACAATAGTTCAGTTTTAGAACATTATTTTTATTTTTGAGGCTTTTGATTATTATTTCAGTCGGTATCGAGTCACTACATTTTCATAGAAAATAAAAGAAAACAAATTCATTAATTTGATGTTTTGAACGATGGGCCCAATTCTTTTGCCTTATTATTATGAGTGGTGTATTTGAATCTACGGCGAATTTGGTAATTACTTACTCCCTCCGTCTTATATAATTCATCCCAATTTTTCGTTTCGGACCATCTTACATAATTTGTCCCATTTCACTTTTACTATTTTTGGCAGTGGACCTCATATTTCACCAACTCATTCCTACTCTCATTTTATTATAAAACTAATATATAAAGGTAGGACTCACGTTTCACTAACTTTTTCAACTCATTTTTCATTACAATTTTTAAAACCCGTGCCCGATCAAAGTGACGGAGGGAGTAGTTCATATTTCGATTTTTAGTTATACATGTGTATTTGGTTACTTTAAAAAACCATAATATATTTAATTTATGTTTGATGTAAAAAATTAGAATATTGTGTTAAATTTTGTTTGAACTAAAATATTTGCAACAATATTTATATAAATTGAAAGTGGGAAGTAAATTCATTCCACTATTAAGTCCAATTCTCAAAGCTGTTAATTAGTTAATTTTCTAGAATAGAATATAGTACAATGATTATCGAGTCATACTCTCTCCAAAAAGTATTCAATCCGTTTCATTTAATTGATTTATTTTTCTACTTTAGGAATTTCCAATATAATTGTGTTATTTTTATTTTTGACAAAAAATAATCTTATATCTTATTTTATTCACTATTCACTTAAGACACAATTTTAAATATCCTGCAAAAAAAGAAAAGACGCATCTATTAAAAAAAACAAATGAAGTAACTAGTAAATCTTTAAAAGACACATAAATAAGGAGCTGATAAGATTGTGATTTCAGAATTAAAATGATTTTTGTTTTCAAAATATTGTCAAAAAATGTGTTACATTTTAAACAAAAGGAGCAACAATAATTTCTCATTTATTTTTATACGGAGTGATAAAAAGTGTATAAAATATCATCTTAAAACCAATAACTAACAAAACTTTTAAAATGATTTCAATTACTACCATTAAAAAAAAAACTGTTCTAACTTCTATCATTGTTTCCCGAATTGAAAAAAAAGCTATTATTTTTTTAAAATTAAAAGGATCAATAATAGTTTTTTATTTTAACATTTTTCGGGCGTCTATATTTTGTTTGGGATAATAGGTTTGGATAAAACATAAAACGCAACTGTATTCGTGTTGTTGTTCGATTAGATATTGAATGCGGAAATAAATTAATCCATGAATCACCAAAAACGTGTCTCTAGCTCCACTATCAAGACAGAAACAGACAACTCCATCAAAATCTACACTGTTTATTATACTCTAGGATTTCCACCATTTTCAACTCTCCACACCCTAGAAACCTCACGCACAAACACACACTCACTGCGTGTTTTAGCTTTAGCAAGAAATCTAGCCAAAAAGGAACGAACCCAACCAAAATCCTGGCATTTTTGCTTGTTGCAGGAAATGGGGCGTTCTGGAAGATCGAAAGCTGCAATCTTGCTGCCTTTTCTACTTCTGATTTGGGCGGAATCAGCGATGGGTCGGTTTCTGGTGGAGAAGAACAGCCTGAAAGTACTATCCCCGGAAAGCATTAAGGGAAATTACGATAGTGCCATCGGTAACTTTGGGATTCCACAATATGGTGGAAGCATGGCTGGAACTGTGGTTTATCCAAAGGATAATAGAAAGGGCTGCCAAAAATTTGAGGATTCTGGGATTTCTTTCAAGTCCAAGCCTGGAGCTTTACCCACCTTTGTTCTCGTTGATCGTGGAGGTATTTCTGTGTTTTATTCAATTTCTTATTTTTTGGTATTTAATTTATGGCATATTTTATAATTGAGGTTGAGTTAGTTAATTATCATGCATATCTTCGCATCTTTTTAGGGGTTTTTCATGTGAATTTCAGTTTTGTGCTTGACGGTTTAATTTAGGTAAAACTAACTTATTTCCTGATATACCCTTGTGATTGTTGAGATAGTTTCTGTTCCAAGTAATTTCAAGATTCCCTGTCTTGTGATTGCTGAGGCATTCTTGATTTAGGAACTTTCTGTAGTTAGTTTAGCTTATTGAACAGAGGAGTTGGGGAGTTTATGGTGTTGTACTCTTTGTTGCAGATTGCTTCTTTGCTTTGAAAGTTTGGAATGCTCAGAATGCTGGCGCAGCTGCTGTTCTAGTGGCTGACCACCGCGATGAGCCATTGATCACGATGGACTCGCCCGAAGAGGATCGTGCAGCTGCAGAGTATATTGCGAATATAACAATACCTTCTGCGCTGATTGATAAGAGTTTCGGTGAGAAGCTAAAGAAAGCACTTGGTAATGGAGATGTAGTGAATGTGAACCTCGACTGGAGGGAATCCGTCCCCCATCCGGATGAACGAGTGGAGTATGAACTGTGGACTAACAGCAATGACGAGTGTGGGGTTAAGTGTGATATGTTGATGGAGTTCTTGAAGGATTTTAAGGGTGCAGCTATAATGCTCGAGCAAGGTGGCTATACTCAGTTTACTCCGCACTATATCACGTGGTACTGCCCTGAGGCATTCACTGTGAGCAAGCAATGCAAGTCGCAATGCCTCAACCATGGGAGATACTGTGCTCCGGACCCGGAGCAAGATTTCAGCTCTGGTTATGATGGAAAGGATGTGGTGCTTGAGAACTTGAGACAGCTATGTGTTTTCAGAGTGGCAAATGAGACCCGAAAGCCGTGGATTTGGTGGGACTATGTTACTGACTTCCATATCAGATGCCCCATGAAGGAGAAGAAATACGGCAAGGAGTGTGCCGAAGAGGTTATCAAATCTTTAGGTAGATTACACTCTGTTTATAAACATGATGGTTTACCACAAACAAAATGAACTTATCTTATTGTTGCTTCTATGTCAGGTCTTGATCTGAGTAAAATCGAAAAGTGCATGGGCGACCCTGATGCTGATGCGGACAATCCCGTTCTGAAAGAAGAGCAAGAAGCTCAAGTGAGTATTTGCATGTCTCTTTCGGGAAAATAGTCTTTGTATTATGTTATTGCCTGTTAACAATCATTTCATATGCCAAAATTGTAGATTGGTAAAGGATCGCGTGGCGATGTAACCATTTTGCCTACCCTTGTCGTGAACAATCGCCAGTATCGAGGTCTGTTAGCAACCTTATGTAGAAATGCTTCAAGATAGTCAAATACCGCCTTCTCTTGACGTGTCTGCTTTCAGGGAAGTTGGAGAAAGGTGCTGTCTCGAAAGCTATATGTGCTGGTTTTGAAGAAACTACGGAGCCATCTGTTTGTTTAAATGGCGGTATGCTTTTCCTGAGTAATTAAAAGGTTGAGTGCGATGATATGACTATGAAATCGAAACTGAAACTTTCTAGCTGCAGATGTAGAAACAAATGAGTGCTTGCACAATAATGGTGGCTGCTGGGAAGACAAGGCAGCAAATGTCACAGCTTGCAAGGTGATTTATTTAAATAAAAATAAACATTGTTTTGTCTCAAGTTTTTCCCTTTCTTACGTTTTTGGTGTTCAGGACACATTTCGAGGAAGAGTGTGTGAATGCCCAGTAGTTAACGGCGTGCAATTTAGGGGAGATGGTTACAGATCTTGTTCTGGTATGTTAAGGATCATTGTTGTTTATTTGTTTACCGAACACCAAGTAGTTGGGATGGACTAACTTATCTTCCCCTCTTGAGCATCGAAAACTATTCACATTCGTTCTGCATGTGCAGCAAGTGGGCCTGGGCGATGCAGAATAAATAACGGAGGCTGCTGGGGTGAAAAGAGAGACGGGGTCACTTTCTCTGCTTGTGTGGTTAGTTAACCTTCAAACCGTGTCATCATCCGAAGCTTAAAAATGGGTATGAATGAATTTTTTGAGTACATTTTTAACAGGATAGTGATGATGGAAAATGCAAATGCCCTCCAGGATTCAAAGGCGATGGTGTTAAACATTGTGAAGGTAAAGAACTATCTGCACAACATTCGTATGTTTCTTCGAAGCTCAGTTCACCATGCTAGACGGTTCTCTTCCCGATAATGCCCCACCTAATAAAACCATGTGAACCAAATTGGATAATGAATTTACAATATTTGCTAGAAATTACAATCTTTTCGATTAAATTACAGCTTCAATATTATTCAAGACTAACATCCCTTACAAATTTTACGCAATCTGTTGAGATGCCAAATTTTTTTTTCCGAGTAACTTACGAGGTCTAGAAAAAGAAAGACATGAATTGGTGAGTCATATTTTAAAAGATTAAGCTTGTTAGATTGCTAGAAATCGTCTTTTTCATCGCTTTGTCTATGCTGTTTTGAGCAATTTTGTTCTTGTTTTTCATGTTAGCCTTCAAATATTCAATCCATTGCGTCTAATTTATCATGCAAAGTAAACACTTCCTCACAATTTATAACCTTTTACATTTTAACACACAGATATTAATGAATGTAAGGAGAAGAAAGCTTGCCAATGCAACGAATGCAACTGCAAAAACACATGGGGGAGCTACGAGTGCACATGTAGCAGCGGCCTGCTGTATATGAGGGACCAAGATACCTGCATCAGTTAGTTCGACTCCAAGAATTGTCTTTTACTATCTATCTGTACGAGTTTTCCTTATTTCATTCGTATATCATTTCTTCTGCAGGTACGAGTGCCTCAGAGGTGAAGTATGGCTGGGGCGCTGTTTGGCTTGTTTTGATCGTATTGGGTTTGGCCGGTGGTGGTGGTTATCTCGTGTACAAACAGAGGCTGAGGGTAAGTTTTTCGATCTATCCATCAGATTCCCACAAATTCCTGCCTCATGACTAAGAACTATGTAGTTGAAACGCATTCGAATCTCAACCCTCTTACTAATATAACATGTTTTCCACTTCAGTCGTATATGGACTCGGAGATCAGGGCTATAATGGCCCAATACATGCCTCTGGACAGCCAGAACGAAGTACCAAATCACGTAGATATAGATCGTGCTTGACCGTGATTCTGAATGCAACGGTGATGTGGGGGCTCGATTTGCATCTCCAACAATGGTTTTGAAGGTCGAATTTATACAGTTTTGGAACGAATTGTTGATTATAGATACGTTGAGAATCACTGTGACGTGTTTATGTATGCGAATGCCTGAGTCGGGGTGGCATGTATCTTGGATGTTTGTCGATGCAGGGTGAGTTCGAACATTGTTAGTTGTAGCATTAGTGTGTAGCAGTTAATAATGGTATGTATGTTGCCATATGCCACGGATTAAATGGTGTGTTGGGAGCTCATTTTAATAAATATGCAACTTTTTTAGATGAATGTGTTTTTATTAGATGAAATGATGTTAAAGTATTTTTGCACAATTGATGCATAACATCTCAAGTTTAGTAGGGGTTTGAGTGTGCTAGCTGTGTGATGCTTATTGTTACGCTCGCGCGATGATAGATTAATTGATATACCTGATAATTTGATAATTTAATCGATTTTTGTCTTGAACCTACGTATGTACTCACATATACACCAAAGTTCATTTTCAGTCTTAAACATATATGGTCAAAAATTTAGTATGAGAAAAAATCATACTATTATTTTACCTCACCGAAAGAGAGAACCGTATATCAAAAATTTGGTATTTATGGTAAGATAAGCTGGTTCCACAATATTAGTAGCCTTGAATCTGTATAGTTTGCCGCTAGCCGAACGGGGTCCCGACGCTATGATATATTTATATTTTAGGCCCAAATTGTTGTACTGGGCCTAGCGCGTCGTCCGTGTACCTATTTATATATAAGTACGACACATAACTATGTAATCTGAATGAGTAACATATGTTCTCCGTTTCTGCCTGTGGACGTAGTCAACACAACGTTGGTGAACCACGTAAATTCTGCGTCTCTTTACTTTTCTGTTGATTTCGATTACACAATTGTTCTATTATGTCATGACACACAAAATAAAATTAAATAAAACATAATAAAGGCACTCAAATCTGTTTAAATTTTGTTATTATTACTCCGTTGAACACTAATCTAATGTCATGAACTCTGAATATGTCTCTTGACAAATGAAAACGAGAAAATGAGATAGGCGAGGACGTGGAAATTGGCAACATTTGCATGTGAATCGATGTGTAAGCTTGGAGGCTCACTCTTCCTCATCAATCAACACGTAAAACCCCTTCCAATCCTCTATTAAACACCACCAACAAACTCACCTTTCTTTCTCAGTCTCTCACATCTTAACAATGGCAACCAAGGCCGCACTCGCAGCAGCTCTCCGACGAGAACCACCATGAATGCAGGCAGCAGGTGCAGGGGCGCCGGGCCAGCGCTTCTTGCAGCAGAGGAACGACTTCGAGGACAACCTCGAGTCGTACCTTCAAGCCTGCTGCCAGGAGCTGAAGCAGATGGACCGCCAGCAGTGCGGCTGCGAGGCCATCAGGCAGGCCGTCAGCCAGGTGCAGCAGAGCACACGCCGCTACCAGACCGGCCAATCCGAGCAGGTCTACCAGCAGGCACGCGCCCTCCCGCGCCGATGCGGCCTTGGCGAGCACCAATGCCACTTCCGCCTCCTCTTTGTTTGACCAAATATTAGATCGGTGACGATGTTTTTTGTGTGTTTACTCACCTTCCAAATAAACATAAACGTTATGGCATAAATCAAAGAAAAAACAACAACGCAGCAATCGAAATTCCATCAAACAAACCAAATATTCAATTTTTCAATCAAGAATCACATTTTTACACCCAATCGACCGAGCGTGATTACACAAGAATTCCATCATCTTCTTTCCTACTTAATCGTCAGGCCACTGTGTGGGTGATTAATGCCTATATGTGTGTGTGGAGTGCATGTAGTATGAGTAATGTGTATAGTGTGTGTATTGGACTATTGGGTGTACATGTGACAAACCAAGTGATAAATAAATTTCATCTCCTAAAGTGGAGAAACAAGAAATTTATAATACAACATACAAGCAACTAGAATTATACTTCCTCCGTCCTATAAAAGATGTCACACTTGTGAGATGGACGAGATTTTCGGAGGTTTGTTTTGTATGTTAGGTGGAAAGAGAAAATAGTATATTTATATTAATGTGAGAGATAACTTTTTTCTTAAAAGGAAATGTGACATCTTTTATAGGACAAACTAAAAAGAAAAGTATGACATCTAGTATGGGACGAAGGGAGTACAACATACAAGCAACTAGAATAATTTTATTTTTATAAATCCCAACATATCGTGTATTGTAAAAAAATCCTAACACATCGTGTATTGTCTATGTAGTGTGTAAGAGCATCTCCATCCGTGCTCTTAGCTAAGAGCACGGAAGTGGGCCCGGACCCACTTTTACTCCTTGTCCTTAGCTAAGAGCACAACACCCACATCCTTGCTCTTAGCTAAGGACAAGCTTAAGGGTCCCACCATTCTATTATTCAATTTAAATACTCCAATTATTAAAAACATTTCTACATTATAAAAATACATTAAAAAATAAAAATTACATTAAATCCTAAAAAATAAAAATTACATAATAAAAATACTAAAAAATAAAAATACATAATTAAATCCTAGAAAATAAAAATTACACCCGTGGAAGACTAGTCCTCTAACCCCAATTGCCTCTTGAGACCCCGGATCATTTGCTCATGTGTTGCAAGTTGATCCGGAGTCATATTAGACGTATCGTTCAAATAGAGTTGACCCAAGAGGGTCCACAACGTGTTGTTCGGGGGTGGAGGAGGCACAAAGGGAGCGGGGGTGGGGGCGGGGGCGGATGGAGTCGAGGCGCGGCGGCGGGTGGTCGTCGCCTTCTTCTTTCCTTGCGGCCGGCGGGAACTGCTCGGGCCGGCGTCGGGGCTACCCAAGTTAGCTCGGCAAGCTGGGTAGCCACATCATCGGAGGCGCCGTCGGATAGGGCTACTAACCTCGACCGTTTGCTAGAGGAGCTGGAGGAGGATGCTACTATGCCGCCCCTATACTTTGGATGTTGGCGGCCCTCCTGCCAACAATTGAGGTACTTGAACGGTTTGAACTCCGTGCGTTGGTAGGTCGCCAATGCGGCAGTGATGATGTCGAGCTCACTCGTGCCGCTCCCCGCCGACCGCTCTTCCTTGAGGTAAATACCCCTGGAACTTACTGATTGCCTCGTTGCATCTGAAGATGTAATTGCGCACCATACTATCATTGCGATAGATGGTTCCCTCCGGCCGGGTTTCATTGTACAGACGAGTGATACGCCACCAATACGTTTCCCCGGTCTGGTTCGTGCTAACTTCCGGATCTTCGGAGACTGCCAAGTAGGCTTTGAACATCGCCATCATCTCACCCGGAGTGTACGGGGTGCGGGTGCCACGAACATGATGAGTTGGAGTAGGAACAAAAGTAGGAGTAGGAGTAGAGCCGTTGCTCCCTCCCGATCCGGGTTCGGGTGTCCACCCGAACCCGGAGGCGTTTAGGTCGTGCACCGGGTAAGGACGGTAGCCACCCGGAGCTTGCGAACCTTGGGTTTGAGGAGGGGCCGTAAATTGTGTTTCCGGACTAGGGAATTCGCCACGGAGTCGAACCAATCGTGGTTCCAACCACGATTGCCGGAGGGGTGATCGCCGGAGCCGGACATTGTGTAGTGTGGTGGGAATTTACATGAGAGAGTATGAGGAAAAAAGATGAGAGAATGTAGATGATAATAGAATAAATGAGAATGTGATTTTTTTGTGTTGAAGTGGAGGTATTTATAGATGAAAATGTGAATTTTGGGAGAAAAAAATTGAAAAATAAATTAAAAGTGGGAAGAAAACGGATATATTTTTTTTGGGAAGTGGGAAAATATTTTTTTTATTTAAAAACATTTTTTTCAATTAATTTCGCATTTTTAAAAAAAATAATAAAATTTAAATAAGCCAACGGCTATGCCGTTGGCGAATCAGGCGTCGCCACGTGTGCTGCTCAGCGGCACGGACGGACGAGCATCATCGGCGGGCGGACGGCACCGTGCTCAGCGGCACGGAAGGACGAGCACCGCAGCCTTCACCGCTGCGGATGCTCTAAGTGTGTATTGTGTATGTAGTGTGTGCACGGTGTGTTATTGTGTGCAGTGTGTCATACGTGTGTGTGAAATGTGAATGAATTATGTGTGTGTGTGTATGCAATGTGTGTGTATGCAATGTGTGCGCCGTGTGTGTGTGCACACATTGTGTTGTGTATGTGCACTATGTGTATGGTCTGAGTTGTTGGGTACAAACCCATCCCACATCAGATGTGGAAAGGAAGTTGGAAGGTGTATATAATGCCTGTCCAACTCCAATTAGTTTGAGGCCTTTTGGGAATGATCCAAAAACAAATCCGTGCGAGCTTGACCCAAAGCGGACAATATCAAACTAATGTTGCAGTCGACGATCCTAACAGTGGTATCAGAGCCCAGGTGGCTATGGGTCGGGCCTGGATGAGCCCCGGTAAGGGTCGGGCCCTGAAAGACTCGAGTTTAGAGTCGGGCCCTGGATGATCCAGGGGCCAGGGCTGGAACGACCCATGTTCGTGTCGACTGCGTCCCGATGTGGTCTCGATAAGTTGGAAGGTGTATATAATTTTTGTCCAACTCCAATTAGTTTGAGGCCTTTTGGGAATGACCCAAAAACAAATCCGTACGGGCTTGACCCAAAGCGGACAATATCAAACTAATGTTGCACGGACAATATTAAACTAATGTTGCATTCGACGATCCTAACATGAGTGTGTGCAGTGTGTGTATGTGTAGTGTGTTGCAATGTATGAAATTGTCCAATTTTATAATTGCTTGGAATTCCAAATAATCTGCTTTGGATATAGAATTCAAATTGAGGAATTAAGAGGATTTGAAATTTTGATTCAATTCCAAAATCCAAATATTTTGTGGTGCCAAATGTTGGATTTGGAATTAAAAGCTCCAATTAAAATTCAACACCTTCAATTCCATGCTACCAAACAGAGTCCTAAGACATTTATAGTAAACGGTATTTCCCTTTCATGTCCTGGAAAATTTGATTTCCAATATAGACACCACATGCAATAAGGCAATGCCCTACAGACATATTAGAAAATGAACTCACACAATATACTATCAACACCAACATACTTTACATAGCACCATTGATTTATTCATTTAGGATTATAATTTGAGAAACAAAATCTGTGATTTGAAAGACAACATGTGGATTATTTGGTGATTGCAAAATGGTTTTTGTTCCTGAGTCTATGACAGATATGATACAAAGTACTAAAAGATAGAATTGATGAGACATATCTAATTAGACTAAGTCTAATAGCTAGATCTCCATAATATAATCTTTTTTTCATCACTCTTTGTCTTTGTTGTTATCCAAAGAGAGATGTTATCCTCTCCCACATTGAAAAGGTGTGAAATTCATGTTAATTAATCTCTTAATATAATGAAGAGTTTTTATAACTATATTTAGTTGATCTATTCTTCTACCACGTTAGGCTTTACAGAGGCTTGATACGGTGTGAAGGGGAGATCAACCAAACCCTAGTGCGGCCGCTTGAAGGAAGGACTTAGATGCTTTATTGTTGCTCTATCATATTAACGTTTTTTCTATTTATAGAAAACAAAAACTAGGTTTTGTTTAACGGAATCTTCTTTCCGAATTCACCCTAAATTTGAAATTTTCTTTTTAATAATTTAATCTTTATTGACACATTTTCACAGGGGCTTAACAAGATTTTCAACCAATCTGAAAATTACAGTAGTAGAAAAAATGATTAAAAATATCTTTTGGGAGGGGCTTAAGCCCCTTATCCCTTCTTCTTGTGTCCGCCAATGAGTGCGGTTTCAATATCCTAAAATAAATGGTGATAGTTCGTGTGTGAATGGGTGATCTGTTTTCTACCATGTTAGCTTTTACTACTTCACATTTTCGGTGCGAAAACAATTCATATGTGAATATCTCAATAATATGCGATCGTGCTGCACTATTATCATGAATTATTGTTCTTGTGCAAGGGTGATGTGGGGGCTCGTGTACCTGTCCTTCCATCTCCAACAATGGTTTTGAAGGTATACTTATAATATTATTTTAATGATATTTTGGAAATACAGTTGGAATGAGTATCACCCTGATGTCTTTTAATATGCGACATGTTTGAGTCAGTATTTTGTTTGAGGTTATTACTACTATAGTCTATAAGAAAAAGATTTGGTAGCATGTGACAGCTTGTGCCTCCTAAATCAATTCAATCCTTTTTCTTTTGTGTTTCTTCTCTTGGTAGTGTGTCTTCATCGTGATAGCATGTTTCTTCTTGCACACAGAGAGAGAGATAGAAAGAGAGAGTCAAACATGAATTAATAGAAGTATGGTCTACTACTTCTGTCCTAATGTAATTGGGTTATATTCATTTTTGGACTATCCCATTATAATTGAGTCATGTCCTTTCATTACAGAATACAACACATTTAATATTTTCTAACTAAACACTCTTTTCTTAATCTTCTGTGTCCAAAAATAACGCTTCAATTACAAAGGAACGGACGGAGTATTTGTTAATGCCACGGATCTATGGGGAAAATTTGGAACTCATTTAATAACATGCAACTTCTCAAGATGTTATTGATTTTATTAAATTGAATAACTCATGATAGTGTACACTTGTTGCGTATTGAATATGTAGATATCTGAAGATTACTACTGACATATATAATGTGTTGAGATATGTAGTTATGTATGAATGAATGGAGTTGATGATGAGATTGGATTCTAATCATTTGTATATTATGGAATCTAGTTTCCACAACTGTTTTGATATATATTTCCTTATAAGTATATATTACCCTCTTCCAAATTCGTTTTCTGACTTTCTTGTACTTACATTTGTTTAATAGTGTGGTGTTTTGATGGTAAAAATGATGAAAATCCAAAAAACACATAATAAGTATGGTTTGATACCGCAAAAAACAAAAATTGTATTGATACCGCAGCATACAACGAGCCACATAATTTGTTCAAACAAGATAATTGAAGGATAATCTGATTACCTCAAAAATAAGAAAAGAGAAAATTAAGACCATAAACAAAATCAAAACGAAAGACCTAAACAACGCCAATTGGCTACTACCAATCAATAAAAATGACATATACTGCACCTGTCCGCAACTTCTATTTGACTCAAAGTGAATAGTAAATATTAGCCAATTTATTTAAGCAATGCCTAAAATCAAGGTCATGTAGTTCATATACATTATAATGATATTGTATTTGAAGAGAATATCAATGTAGAAATTTATTAATCAATGGTGGAGCTTTTTATAACTAATCAAACCCATGTTGCCGGATTTTTTTGTATGTAGATTTGTACTTATATACATTAAAACATGGATCTTGATGAGAGAGCCTATAAATATGAGTACATGGAGAGATACTTTTTTCATATCAGTATTATGGGTCCAAATCTGAATCAAGAATTTATTCATACTTTATTAATACCAGATCGAATATTCTTATTGGTTCATTTCCTCCAGTAACATTTTAAAAAAATCTATATATCGATTATTTTCAGGGAAAATTAGGTTCTCTTTAATTGTCAGGGCTTCCCCCTCCTGGCTTGATGCCCTAGCTCTTATTAGAACCCAGATTTTTAATTGTTGCGCCTTTAAATCAAAATTATTGTATTTAATTAACAAGTTCGTGCACGTACAAATGTGGATCAAATAAAATTAAACCTCATAGTTGTATAAGGACTGGTGGTTGAATTAATATGGATGAATGATTAGATCTGGCGTCTGATTAGTAAGTATCATAATAATCAATCTTAATTAATGAGATACCATTTGATCAACTACTTGGTCCAAGATTCATAGTGAGTGTGGTGTGTGGACATCAAAATTGTCTGGAATTAATTGAATGAGTACTTTAGATTTGAATCTAGATTGAATGTTTGATTAATTTTATAGTATCATGATTTGTTACAATTTTTATTATTCTAATAATGACGACATGAACCCAGAATTCCTATCCGAGCTAAACCTAGCTAAACTCACTTTTTTATATTGATGATGTATTATACAATAATGTTACAACATCGACATGATCAGAACACTTCCTTTTAATTTTTTTTATATACAATTCCAAAATCTCCAATTAGTTACATCTCTAATTTTCTTGTTATTTTTCCTAGCTCATTTAAACAGATTTTTTTTTCATACTATGATTTATTCCTGGTAAAATACGATGTGTATTTTAAATGAAAGATCATTTAAAGATCTTTAATATGATATATAGGAGTATTTTTTTCTATTCGTTTTTCTTTTTTATGAATGCAATATATTAAAGTATTTTTCTTTTTTCGCTTATTTTCTCTATACAAAAGAACGCAGATTCCAACATTTTTATTGTCTTTCCTTTTTCTTCTTCTTTCTATTAAACAAGTTCCAATCTCAATCAGCTTTATTTAGTTACAAGTGATCGATCGGAAAATGATTAAATCATCGATACATGTCTTTAGTCTTTACATACATCGTTCTTGTGAAGAATTGTACAAAAATATCGCTTGTTTGTTCAATTAGATTTCAAATCTCCACTATTGACATAAGGGTTATAAGTAGATAGCACATGAATGATTAAGGATATTTTTTTTGTCAGTTCAAACTCTAATTTGATGTCCCAACTAAAATTAAAAAAACAGGATATTTTTTTTTGTCAGTTCAAACTCTAATTTGATGTCCCAACTAAAATTAAAAAAACGAAATCATTCCAGAAATATAAAAGATTAAGGTGTAGTGGATTTTTTTTGTCAGTTCAAACTCTAATTTGATGTCCCAACTAAAATTAAAAAAACAAAATCATTCCAGAAATATAAAAGATTAAGGTGTAGTGGACAATTGTGTCCTCGACATAAGATAGCTTTTCTTTACATCCTCAATTTTGACAATTTTTTAAAAAATTTCAATGCAAGTAATTAAGTCTCTAATTTTTTGTCCTTAAAATAAATTTGTTATAGTGATAATATACGATACAAACATGTAAAACATGGTGTTTTTGACACCTATTTGTTGCTTTTTTCTCAATAAAAAAATAGTTAATTAATTTTAGGGATAATGATTCCTAAAATCATAAATTATGGCCGAATTTGGTGTTTTTCACGCACTTAAAACTTGACCACTACGGATTTGATTTTCTCCTAAATTGAATTCTACGCGACGCGTCAAATTATGCATGCGATCAAACCGGTAAATACAAAAAACGATGATGCTTTTAATGAGTATAAACAAAATTGTTTTGTGTAATATTAAAATTTCTTCAAGATTTAATTGGAATTTCAAATAGTGGGAAATTTGCTGATTTATTTTCCATCAATATATGGATCTAATTCCCAAATTAACTTTAGCGTCTTTAAAAAAATGTCCTCGATTTATTTTATTTATGTTTTAAATCCCGAAGTTTTACTTTTTCCCCTAAAGATCTCGGGACAAAATTTTCAATTTTGAAAAGTAAACGAAGTGTTTATTTGTTTTTTTAATGTGAGGGGGAAAAGGAACAACAATTAACCCTAATCTCCCCTATCAAGCCGCCATTATATTATATATTCCTTGCTTAGCGAGTAGTTCAAATTTAATTATGCATTTGCACGATAACAATGCTGTAGACATTTTCACTAGAAATATATTTTTATATATATTCGCGCCTATAAATTAGTAAAAATCAAATTCCTCTCACACAATCGAGAAATACAAGTTCACAATTATGCTAGACACAAATAATTACATGTAATAATGTGACAATTTAATACAAAAGAATAATCCCACTGTTTAATCACAACCTATACAATTCCATCTTCATGGCTCTCGCCATAAAAAAAATAAAAATTTAAACAATGTCCGATTCATCAAGATCAAACATCAGCCACTGATTTTTGGCTTCAATTAATAAACAAGAATGATGAATATAATAAGCCGCACTCAGATACAACCCGCCGCTCTTTCTGTTATGTTCTAATTATTTAATTTTCATGCAATAAAAAGAAAAAAAAAACCATCAAAGATTTTTATATATATGTTTATTGACATATCATGTATTCTTCACGAAGATTGTTGTCTCAAGTTTAGTCCAATGTCCATGCCATTGTAGGCAATTGGAGCATACATCCATTGATCATCGGAGCTCAACAACTGCATAAACCGAAAGTGTTACAAATCCAAACAAAACTACGTCGTTTTAGATTGATAAAATTTGGGTTTCGCAAATACCTTAATCTGGAGTTGCAAGAACTTCACGTACTCGACAGCCTCTTCCAGCATCGTGCTGATGTCAACCTAAGATCATTAATAGGAATTTCTTTTAGTCTCATTTCCTTTGGAAAAAAAGTTACATTTACATATATATGAATTTGTATTTGTGCAATCCTTACTTTTGTTCCATTGGGGACTAGGGTTTGCAAGATTCTGAGCCTCTCGTTGATTCTCTCTCTTCTTTTCTGCACGAGTAAATCAATGTATGTTTTAGCACAGGAGCGAATGCAGAAAAAAAGATTGGTATGAGCTGTATTTTTCTAAATTTTGCATAATGTGTGCATAACTTTTTGCATAAAATTTAAATAAAATTTAAAATTTTGTGATTAGTTGCGCTTACTATAATAGTAAGGGTAAAATTGCCAGAGCGTCTAATTTTATCCTTTTTTTCTTTACGTTAGAAAAATGAATATTTTATTCGTTCACTGAAGAATGTATACCCTTGCATAGAGGCTCTGTGGATCGGTAGCCGAACCCCTACTGGCACGTGTTTTGCCATTGGGATTGGGAGCCCGCCCGCCCTTGGAACCGGAGCAGGAAGTCGTCCCAATGACCTCATTCGACTCATCTTCCGAGCAGCAGCTGCTCGAGGACTGTTGCTTTCTACAAACCACTGCATTGCTGCTAATATTAGGGTAATCTTCATTGCTGCATTTCATGCTCTTGTTGCTCCTTGGAATCTGCCATTGCATCAAATTAAATGTAAGAAAATAAATTCAATCAACAAAAATTAGGTCATTTTAACCTAGCTAGCACTTACTTGACAAGGAACACGAGATCTTTTCTTGGAGTGGCTAATCTTCTCCTCCACCTTCATCGTTTGTTCGTGTTTGGACGACTGTGAGCTCTCGTTGCTGGCGTCCCGGTTCAAGTAGTCATTGGTGCAGTAATCCATTAATGTGATCAAATTGTTGTTAGGGAGAGAAGTAGGTGTGTGTGGAGAGAGATTGGAGAAGGGGAAGTGATCAAAGCCACTACTACTCCCTTGTGATAATGAACACATTGTGGCCTCATCGATTCCCCGGCTAGCCGGGAAAGTGGCCGGGAACTCATTCGGGAGAGTGAAGTTCCCTAGAAGCTGTGACATGAACTCGGCCTCCTCGTCTGAGCACATCACTCCGTTCCACTCTACTTGAGGCATTTCGTATTCCATATCAATTCTTGTGTTTTCAAGTGAAGAGAATTAATTGGAGTTTTTGTTACTTACAAAACTGACTTGTGCTGATCACAAAAAAGTACATATTTATATACACTTGTAGCTAGCCAATTATTGGTGCAAATATTTAATTATGATCATAGTAACAAAATATGACAACTCATAGAAGACTTATTCAAGCAATAATGAGGAGGATTTTAAAGCAACCTTTCGGCGCTTGAAGAAGCTCAAAACAGGAATAATTAAGAATATAATGAAGTCTAATTAATCAAATGAGTAACTGACATAGGGTTAATTATTGTTGATGGCAAGAAATTTAACCAAAATATGGTGTTTGGATTGGAGTTTTCTGAACGACACCTGGCAACTAGAACGTGCAAGTCTTTTTCGAAATTAATAAACAATTCTGGCCATGATTAATCCAATGAAAATGATATTTGATTAATTAGGCATATATTAATTAATGAGTGGTCGTGGGGGTGTGAGACTGATATTATTAAGAACAATATATCGTCTATGAGCAGACATAATCTTTTTCATCTTAGCTTCTGTCTCTGAACCTTGATTGGGGTTTATCCATCATAGTTTGATCCCTAAAAAAATCTACTTTGTCACAAATTTTTAGCATTATTGAAAAAAATGATAATTACCTTGCTGTTTTTTGGTTTTATTGTGAAGATCTTGTCTTGAAGCGTTATGCTGCCGTTTTTATTTCTTGTATGCATCATTTAGTAATATTTTTCACCACCTTTTGGTTAGAGCATTTAATGTTACTGATACTTATAAAAAACATGCAATCTATCCAACAAAGCATTCAAGGAGTGTTCACTTCTAAGTTCTAATGATAAGATAGCATTGAATATATATGTGAAGATATACACTGATCAAACACGCTCAAAATAATAAAATCCATTAAAACAAACAATTGATTGATTAACTTGGATAATATTTATCATTAATCGTATCTCTCAAATTATTAAGAAGAATTCCTTTAATGGTGCCATGTAGACTTATAATATGATTATATCACTTTATTTCTTTCACGTTTAGAATGGACGGTTCACTGAACCTGGTCGACTATAAGTACTTCAAATGCTAATTAGCACAACAAATTGTCAAATTTGATTACTAATTAGCTTTTTAATACTAACCCTCAAACTAGAGGTGCCCAAGGTTTACATTTCCAGCGGTTAACCGCGAAACCGTGACTGTGAGAAATTACACTAACCGAAACCGCAGATTTTAGAACTGTGGTTCGGTTCAGGTTCAAAAAGTTTTGAACCCAAACCGTGCCAGAACCGTTAAAAATTGTCGAAAAACCATGAAACCTAGCCAGAACCGCAAAAAACTGCTAGAAACTGGCAGTTCAGAACCGTGAAAAACCGCCGGAAAACTGCCGGTTTTGGAACCGGAACCGTAATCGTAACTGCGATACACCCTCGCGGTTTGGTTCATGTTCGGCAATTTCCAAAACCGGAACCGTGGGCACCTCTACCTCAAATATTGAAACTTTATCCTACATCATCAAGCCATTTTAACAACTAAAATTCTTTTGAACATATGTTTCACCAGATTGAATTAAATCACCGTCTCAAATTCATGGATTATTCACAGTTCCGTTTTACATTACACTAATATATTAATTAATTGATAAGTAGTAGAATTTTGGATCCATGAAAATTTTAACATCACTAGACAGCAACCAAACATAGGAGAAACACGTCCTTTAATCACACTGAAAAAGAAAAAAAAAAAAGGTCAGCCATAAAAAATGTTGGGAAAAAGCAAAGAAAATAAAAAAAGAAAAAACGAAATCGAGTTGCTAATTCCCTCAAACATATATAAAAATCTTGAAGTGTGTGTAGGGTCGATTGAACCCAAGATTTTCGCCGATTTTCTTGCTTCGATTTCAAATACGCGTCGAGATCATTTTTAAATGTGATTACATCATTTTCAACATTCATAATTGTAAAAACTATTAACAATTTTATATTTATGTAATATAAACAATATAATATAATGTGTTCTCTCAATAAGTTTCTATTATATTGTAATGTCTATATAGTTCCAACTAAAAAAGAAATACTCCATCATTCCCATGAAGTTAGTCGATTATTCTACTTTTGAAGATTCCTAAATTTAGTGTAATTTATTAATTGGAATTATATTAAATTTTTTTGTTGAGCAATAGATAAAAACAAAATAAAACAAGATTTATTTTTCCAAATATTTTTAGTATCATATTAAATCATAAACTATCTGAACCAAAATTAACGATAATATTAGTCAATGATCCGATCTATATGGGTTGAGGTTGTCCGAGATAGCGGCTTTTTTAAGTATTATTTAAATTAGAATTTATCCAAGACGAAATAGATTAAATTCATGTGTATGTTAGGGTTAATGGAGACCAGATATGTTAGTGTTTGCTCATAAGAACGTGAGAATACTCAATACTGCACTAGACATATAAACTTAATTCGTAATGAAATTGAATTGTACTAGAAAGTAGAAAACAATGAAATTCCGCTTTTCATAAAGTTTGATCAAATTCTGGTGCGGCATTGATATTCTAGCGAAGAATTCACACTAAATATTTGTGAACGAATGACTAAAAATAGTGTTTTATTCTTATAAATATTTTGGGATCCCATATCCGTAAATATGTTAAAACATGACCCTAAACAATGTTTTACATATAGGGGCTCTCAAACAAAGTATATCTCTGTTTTTTTGCGGTATATACATTAAATTATTTTGTGATTCTATGTTAAGAAATTATGGTATTGGGTTTGGATTAAATTTAAACAAAACTAATATGTAATCTCACTTAGTAGATGTTTTTTTGGTTCATAGCTAAAAGAGATGTTTTTTTGGTTCAAAGTAGTAGTACTTATAATCTGCTCTTTATTCACTGAATTAGCTTTGAATTTGATTAATTAATTTAAGATTAAGAGCACTTGGTAGTAAACTGTACGTGAAATACGATCAATTGGTAACGACCAGAAGTTTGATGGTTAAATTGTGAATAAACAATCAAAATAAAATTCATTTCACAACTAAGAAATTTTAGTACTTATAAATCGTAAGTAAAATAAAGATCAATTCATACCTAAAAATATTGTCATTGTAAATCATTATAGTAACAAAAGTAAGATTAAAAAATAGCTACCCTAGTGACTATTTATTCTCTACAATAACAAAACGGATATATTATTAATTATTACTAATTATTATTATTATTATTATTATTATTATTATTATTATTATTATTATTATTAATTATTGATGTCGCCAGATGAGCGATGAATTAACAAACGCACGATCTTGGTTCAATAAAATGACGTTAGACATTAAAAAAACATGCATAATGCATGAATAAATTTATGGGACACTAGCAATAATATTATTATAAAAGGAGATAGGAGCTACCAAAATCTTAGATTTTGAAAGCATAGATTAATGGTAAGATGAAGTAAGCAAAGAAAATCAGTGGTTGTTGGGAGGAGAATATTCTACAATGGCCTGCACGTTTGGTTTTGGTCTTCGAATCATTTGCATTATTACATTCTTGATCTACCCACAATGGCTAGAATTAGATAATGACAACACTTCATTCCAACTCAAACTTATAATAGTAATCAACTTCATTTATTTTATTATCAACTGTTAACCCAATACAACTATTCATATACAAAAACAAATTAATAGTAGTTGTTAGTTTCTATAGAATTAATGAAAAAAAATTGTAATGAAAGGCGGACGCAGTCTGATAACAAAATTAACAAATATAAGAAATACCTAATTTATGATGTAAAGGACATCTCAATAAAACGCATAGATTATAGATATATAATTTGATACATAATCAACATAAAATTACCTTCCAATGCACATGGTATACCACAACACAGTGTACCTAAGTGAGATTCCATCTTAAAATTAATTTGCAATAAGAGAAGTGATTAGTGATCACTACTTAATTTGATCTCTTTTTATTTGAAATTTAAGATGTGAGACAATTTATATGAGAATATCTCAATACTTCCATATGGAACAGTTCACATATATATTTTTTTAATATGCAATCATTTGTACTCGTTAATATCTGAATAACATCATCCATGTCTAGTACCTTCAACGATATATTCGGGCTCAAACATATGGCTTCTATGAGTACAATGTTAGATTTTATAAAGGATTAGCTAGATACGGTAGTATTTATTGAAGTGTATTTGATATGCGAATGTGGATTCTATCCAAAAACCATTGGTGATAGAAAAAGTAATACTAATGGAGAAAAGGAGCCAATGCTAGTTTTATCTCTTCCACCAAAAATGCCAAGTTTCTTTGATCCTGTGAGGTTAAAGCGTAAACAAGCATCTGTGCTTTATAAATGCAAAACAAATTAGAAGAAGAAAAAAAATACTACTACTAGATTAAATATATATACATATATTCGAGCCATTAAAAGAGTTTGAGGGCTTCAGGCCCATGTTGACGTAGCAAACATCAGTTCATTACCTATTTAACAGCACGTGCATGGTAGTTAATTTGTTAAGTCCAATCCCTAATGTAGTAAAATCTTGATTTAGTTAAACAAAGTCGTTTAGACTAACGGCTGCAGTAAAATATCCAATAGTGTCATAATATTGCAAAAAAATCTATGTTATATGTCAACAAAATTTTGTTGATATATAAATGACTTCGTGTTGACATCTATTTTACATGTCAGCTCGAAGAACTCTCTCCGTCCCACAATAAGAGTCTTATTTTGCCATTTCGGTCCGTCCTACAATAAGAGTCATATTTCATTTTTACCATAAATAGTAATCCCTCCGTCCCAAGGTAGGTGTCACACTTTCCTTTTTAGTTTGTCTTACAAAAGATGTCACATTTCTTCTTTTGGAAAAAGTTCTCTCTCACATCAATTATAAAATTATATTTTCTCTCACCACTTAACACACAAAATAACATCTCCTAAAATCTCGTGTCATCTCCCAAGTGTGACATCTATCTTGGGACGGAGGGAGTAAGTAATATCACATTCCACTAACTTATTTCACTCACGTTTTATTATAAAACTAATACATATAAGTGAGACTCATATATTCCACTAACTTATTCAACCCATTTTTTTTCATTTCTTAAAACCCATGCCATAACTAAATATGACTCCTATTGCGGGACGAAGGGAGTATATGTCAACAAAATTTAGTTCACATACAAATGCATTCGTGCTAACATCTACTCCCTCCGCCTATAAAAAATAGAAAAAGTTGTAAATGACACGAGTTTTAATGTACAATTGGTAAAGTAAGAGAGAGAGACAGGAAAATGTGGTGGAAAATAGTGTTAGTGGATTATGGGGTCCACATTTAGAATGATATGTACGGTTAGTATTGGTTTAAAATTTTCCATTTTTAGAATTAATCTAATTTTGGTGGACGACTCAAAATGATAAAATTAATCTATTTTTGTAGATGAATGGAGTATAACATAGACTGTTGACATAATTAACCGTTAACAAATAATTAGCAACTGATCATATCCCTGAAAAAATATGTACTATAGTAGGAGTACTAGTCTTATTATGACAAATATAGTTATAGTTTTGCAGATAGAAGAAAATGTACCTACCAAGGTGGTCGCCGGCATAAGGTGTTGAATAAACAGCCCAAGTCCGAGCAACAAATCAATAAATTATAAAGCTCATAGCCATTAAGATGGTCGATGGTAATTTTGTGATCAAATATAAATTTACATCCAACATAAATATGACCAAATCAATATGTTTGTATTATTACTTTATCTGATAAAATTAAGATGATTCACCGTCAACAAAAGTGGAGTCGCAGTGCTCTGTTTTCACATTTATTACGGGGGGTTACATTGTAGCACTCCCTCCGTCCCAAGGAAGATGACCCATTTCTTGGGCGACACGGGATTTTATGCAACTTTATTTTGTTTGTGTGTTAAATGGAGAGAGTAAAGTAAGAGAAAGGGGATAAAGTAGAGATAAAGGGATTTCTATTTTAAGTAATGGGTCATCTTGGTTGGGACAAACCAAAAAGGAAAGTGGGTCATCTTTAATGGGACGGAGGTAGTAGTAATTAAGCAATAAAATAGGTAAAACCAATTTTAAAACCATACTCTTTTTATATAAATATTGTATAAGAAAGATTAGGAGTTGTGATAAATGTCGAACTAATTTTAAAGATCAAACTATAGACCAAATTAGAGCTATTAAATCTAATTTTTTGATAAGAATTCGCTGATGTGTAAATTATTTCGGTCTTCGTTACAAGCTCATTTTACTTTATTTTAGTAGGTTTATTACTTCATTTCAGTACGTAATACCTAGAAACTACAGTATGTTTTTACTTACTTCCAATAGGTTTTGAAATAATTCAACACATGCTTCATTCGAATTCATTGAATTGGTTTTTTACTTTATTCACTTTTAAAAATACAATTCATTATATTCTAGTAGATTTATTACTTTATTTAAAATGGTTAATACTTCATTGGACAAGGTTTTTACTTCATTCCAGTAGGACTTCAAATGCTTATACACATACTTTATTCAAATAGTTTATTACATCATTTTATGTGCTTATTATACCATTCAATTAGGCTATCACTTCATTTTGTTGTCATAGCTGGAATTTCAGGACGATCACAACATCGACGAGATGGTCTTGATGTCTCCGTCCGCGAAACATCCTGCATGAATTGGAATGAAGTAATATTTCTATTGGAATGAAGTAAAAACCTACTGGAATGAAGTTAAATCCTCTTAATATTTTATGACTTATTTGTCCTGAGCTGAAGTAAAATAGGCTTGTGATGAAGACGAAAATAATTTATACATTTGCCCATCTCATCCATAAAAAACTAGATCTAAAAACCCTAATTAGTCTAGTTTTGCAATTCTGCAATAAGGAGTGGATTTGCATATAATGGGACTCAGATGACTAGTTCGGATAATTACATATTTATAACATTATTTGTAACATATGAGGATTAGTTGATGCATATTAAAACTCAATATTAGTGTATGATATTATCTATTTTAGATTAAATAATCGATAACTAAAAATAAAAAGATCAAATAATAGCAGTGAAAGGCTGGCCCCTCATTGATGCAGTGCGCTAATTAACTTAGAAGATCACGATTTATATAAATTTATTTAATGGCAATAAGAATCGAGCTCATGGTGTTCCTCCTACTACATCTTTTTACAACTAATTTTGAGATCAAATAATTGTCCATTACGGCATATTCTGTGAAATATACTTTATTGTTAGTGAAGATTACAATTAAAAATTTACAAACTATGTATATTTTAATCAAAGATGTATTATAAGTACTGTCTTTAGATTTATGGAACTAATTTAGAATGTTAAAGCCTAAATGTGGAACAGTCCACACACATTGACTTTTGCATGTTGCCTAATTTTAGAAGTTGTCACCTATAATAATAATTAAGACGACAAATTAATGCTATTGATTCCATTGAGATTTTTCGTTTTAATTTATTTCAGAATGGAATAATATTAGAGTGATATTTTCGATTATAAAATGAAAAATCAGTATAAAATCTCACTGAAAGTAATGTAATGTAAATTAAAAGTCATCCATTCGACCAAAAGCCTTATGTTCGTGCTTATGTTCTTCCTTGCAATGTTAATTTATTTATACACCAAACAAGTAAATGTAGATTTATATGAAATTAGGTGTGTATATAAAAATTAAAATCATTACATTGAGATAATATAAATTGGAGACTCTATTGTGAGTATATGATTTGTGTGTTTAGATAGAGGCTCATATGAGAATCGATTTATAATTTGTGAATGGTAAACTATTTTTTGTCCTACAATTATAAAGATCTATGACAATATTAGATAAATGTATTGATACAAATAAAATGCCAAAAATAAAAGACTCGAAAATGCTTTAAGGACTACATTATATTGAATTGGATTTTTCATGACCTTGCATAACAATATAAATATGGAAATATTTTCTTTTATTTTATGTTTGTACAGAATTTGATTTGAGTCTTTTTTATTTTCTCCATTATTATCATTGATTGTTTGATATAAACACTCCTCAAATTCTCAAATTGAGTATCAGACATTTTGATATTTTTAACTTGCAACATTGAGTTTGATTAGTTTATACATCATATTCGGGATGTTCTAAATTATAAGTTTCTTACTAGTATGGAATGATTTTATTTTCTGTGTATTGCAATGATCTTTATTAATTTGATTCTTCTTTATTTTAGTTCCTTCTTGAATCTTGTTGTCGATTCCTTGATCTATGATTGTCTCGTTCCAACATGTAACACCATGGGTTGAAATAACAACAACAACAACAATAACAATAATAATAATAATAATAATAATAATAATAATAATAATAATAATAATAATAATAATAAGGGTTAATTTTCATCAGTGGCGGATCAGGATCCTAAAACGAAAGAGGCAAAATAAAATTTAAAGAAAGCTAACGAAGGGGGAAGGGGTGTCGTCGGAAGCTATCAGAAGGGGTGTTTATGGAAAATATACGTCCAGGTAGCGGGTCGCCGATGAGGGGCGATCGCCCCGTCCTGTCCCTCCCTGGATCCGCCACTGATTTTCATATACTCCTAGTTTTTCTAGACGTTTTTTCACCCCTTCTATTTTTTATTGATTTTAAATTAATGTTATCCACTGTATTTTTTGAGAATGATGTTATTATTATTATTGATTTCAAATTAATGTTATCCATTGTATTTTTTAGAGAATGATGTTATTATTAACTCAAACCTAATTAAAGAGATTGAGAAGACTAATGGCATATCTCAAGCTCGTGATCCTCTAACTAGTTCAGATAAATTGTCAACTAATACGGAATATTCCATGAAATATACTTCATCTAAAAAAAGGATTATACAGTTAATCTATAATTGAACTGTAAATGATCGATGTTATCATGTGTAAATATTTCAGAAAAAATTCATCTTAGTTTTCAACGTAGTACAATGTAATTGAAGATAGTACATGCCTATACTGTACGTCAATCAGGTGGTCCTATATTTAGAACAACAAACGCCGTCAGATTTAAAAAATACTCCATCGGTCCGCGAATAGGAGTCGCATTCCATTCCGGCACAGGTTTTAATAAATGTTAAGAAAAGTAGGTGGAAGAAAGATAGTGCAATATGAGTTCCACTTATATATATTAGTTTTAAATGATATGTGAGTGGAATGAGTTGGTGTAATGTGGAGCCTCTTTGCTATTTATGGTAATTATGAACCGGGACTCTTATTCGTGGATGGACTAAAATCGAAAAACAGGATATCTATTCGCGGACGGAGGGAGTATTTAATAAATAAATAAACTATTATAGTCAACGATTTATACCGCAGAAATTATTAAGTTAACTAATTAATGCGATGATCATGATTAGCACTATTAATCACACAATCCAATAAACAGATTCTCAGAGTATTGTAGCAAGGCATATTAATTGAGTTCACACAACAACCATAAATATAACTGTTAGTCGCTCAAAAGACAAAAATTAAGAAAATGAGAAAATAATTATGCATATACACCTTTCTTACTATTAAAAGGACAAATTAATGCTCCTCCGTCCCATAAAAATATGTGCATTTTTTATTTTCGTCCGTTCCACAAAATTATGTGCATTCCACTATCCACTGACACTACTTTAACTATCATTTTCCTCCTCTCTCTTACTTTATCATATCATTCTCCACTCTCTCTTAACTTTAGCAATATTGTCTTAATTCTCGTGACATACTCATTGCTTATATTTTTATGGGACAGAGAGAGTACTACCTTTGTCCCGCATTAGGAGTCACATTTACTTTTCTACGCTCATTTTATAAAAATGATAATAAATAGTTAAAATGGAGAAATAGTAAAGTAAGAGAGAGAATAATATAGAACGAGTGTAGAAAAGTAAATGTGACTCTTAATGCAGGACGAAGGTAGTATCATATTTTACACATATATTAGTAAACTATAACACAAAGTCGATTTGGATAATTTTACATTATTTTCTCTATTACTTTACTAGTGTTTCGCTATTTTAATTATTTATTCATTTTTATAAAATGAGTGAAAAAATAAATGTGACTCCTAATGCGAGACGGAGGTAGTATCATATTTTACACATATATTAGTAAAATAACACAAAGTCGATTTGGATCATTTCTTTAAAGAACACTAATTCTTGGGTCCTTTTGTTTCGCTCGCGACTTCTAAATTTATCTCAAGATATGACATTTCTATCATATTTATCTAGTCTTCTTTAATCAAAGCGTAAATATATAGATTTTTTTATAGTTAAATGTATATTCTTTGGAATTAGTATTAATTAATTTCAACTTATATGATTATAAATATGTAGACAAAACACTCATAGCCCCCAACAATTTTTAAAAAATAGGACATTTTACTATTTTTTGGATGTTTAACTTTAAATGGTATTTTAGAGAAATATAATAAAAAAAAATTGTAAAATTATATTTTTAGGTTCCTAATGTGAAATGTAAAGTTCGTCATTCATTATAGAAATGATCAATTACAAGATTGAAATCCGGCTACATTAAAACTAGATTAATAATCATATTTTCCTTATAGGGATTTTGCAATAACATTACTATCATTTTTCAGCGTAATCATATCTTACACGGAGTATGATGTGATGACAAAGGAGATGTAGCTGGATTTTGTTGTCGGTGTGAAATTTCAATTACTATTTATGTTCGTGATATTATAGGTCAAGTTTAAAGTTTATGGAATTTTTTTTTGGAAAATTTGGTGATATTATTATGCGTCAATCTTCTTTATTATAATGATAAGTTGCTTTTTGTATCTACACTTTAAATTCATAACAATTAATACACTTAATTATCCCATAATTTAAACTTTAGTTGATCACTTTAATAGAATCACTTTAAAATAGCAACGCACATTAAGTTTGCCATGTGCCAGTCTAATATTTTCCAACAAATGATGCTCTATTTAAATTTTGGTTTCAAGCCATTTATAATGTAAATTAACTTTTTTACAGGCAAGAAATAAAATCAATGATTGGGCGATTTAGCCACCCCGGCCTGCTCCACTCCAATGACAACTATTTGAAAAACTAAAATCGAGGTAAATATTTCAAAATGAGGTTCTTAATTATTTTAAACAAAAATAGTTACAATTAATTATTAGTATATTTTTTTTAATCTCATTTGTCTCTCTCTGAGTTTCGTTCATTTATATGATTCCGTGGTTTCTTAACAGAAAGACAATGAAAGAAAAACGGCATGCATCATCATATGCATTATCGATCTCTAATAGTAAGTTATTGAAATTATAATAATGTGTTTTAATTTGGTGGTTGTGCTTTCTAAGTCCAACAGCTACTCAATTAAAAAAAAAAATTAAGACTATAACAATACTAATCTAAGTTAACCATCTCTAATTGCCGCGTTGCCAACACTTTGACTAATTGAGTAGTACTAGAACTTAAATTTATACTAATAAATATTCTATTTCAGTGGCATCTGATAAATATAGATTTTATTAATTTCAGGTATTATAACAGTCGTATTTCATTCACATTTAATTGTTAAAAAAAGGTAATATATAATATATCTCTTACAATCTTTAGAACTTTATGGCGAAATACAACTAGTTTGAAATTTGAATCTTGTAGAGTATAGGAAACACAAAAGTATGTATCCATAATAAAACCTTTGCTTGTTCTATTTTCTCTTCACTCTGTTTATTTAAGCATGTAGTAGTATTTTTAAAAACTTATTCCTATAATATTTCCACTGCTATGGCATGAAAGAAAAGGACTGCATATTCAAACCTGTTTTTATTAATTTAAAAGTGGTTGACATTCACAATTCCAAACACTAAATTAATTTTGACAAAACCAATCGAAGAAACGACTTGTAATAGTAAATGGGGAAAAATATTCATGATGTCATTTCCAATTTGACATACAAATTTCAAAATTCAAACATGTTATCAACCTCTCTATTTGATTGTTTTTTGTTTAATTTTGGAGGAGGGAATGCAATTCATGAGAATATATATATGGATGATCACTTTATACTCTTATGTTTTTTATATAAAGAAATGCTTATGGCTAAATTTAACGAGTATAGGATAGCAGTATAAAAACAGTTCAAATATTTTTATAAAACAAAAAAATAAATATTTAAATTAAATTTAGGAAAGAGCATTCAGTAGTTTTGTCCATTACTTACGACTTAATTAGGAGAAAATAATCAATACCCCAAGATGTGGTGAGGTCTACAACATGATTTTATTCTTCCACCAGTATGATAATTGTGTATTAGCAAATGAAAAATAACTGAAAAACAAATTATTAGGAAAATAATGATTGATGAATTGTATATTATTCTGAATATTTATTTTCTAATTATAATGTCGCAATCTATCTGGTCATTTCGACTCTTTTATTACCTTTTCATATTCTAATTTATGATTAAGTTTCAAATAATATGAGATGGCATTATTGTTTGAGTCATGCAATATGAAGAGCTATTATAAAAATCAACGAGGAACGTTAAATATTTTTATTATACTATAGGTAAAACTAAAAGTCAAACAATTAAAAAACCATAAAATGACGGAATCAGTGATGTCACTGCATTGCCTTCGAAATTGGATTTACAATAATAGCGAAATTTTTATTTTAATGTAAAATGGAGGTACTTAATTTCTGAAACGTATCAAATATAGGTCTTGATAAATAATTCAATTAGCCAGTGAAAAGTAATATATCTATTTGATTTTATCAGTAACAATGGATGATCATATGCGAATTGACGATCAAGTTAAGACATTTAATCTTACAATAAAACTTTATGATTGACACTTATTAATAATGGCATGTAACATATATTCATTTCCTTTTTTTTAGATGACTATTTATTAATAAGAATATATACCAAGAAAGTTTAATTTGGATGTTCAATTTTTGAGTAGTATAAAGAATAAAGTTTGGTCAATAAGATGAAAAAGGAAAAAAAGAGTAAAAGACCTTGCCTGTTCTAATTTTCCTCTTCTTTTCAATTAGTTTTTTCTTCAAAATACTATTTATTCCTATGATAGAAAGTGACTCCATAAATCGTTTGTTAATATATTTGATTTAATTATAAAAAAAAAAAAAAAAAAGAAAGGGTAATACTGTTTTTATTAATTTAAAAATGGTTGACATTCACAATTTCAAACACTAAAATAGTTTTGACAAAACCCATTTGACTTGCACAATTTGTGATTAAATAGGGAAAAATTCATCCATTAATTAATTTCTTTTATGAATTAACCCATACAAATGTCAAAGCTTAAATCATGGTTCCATCACACATAATTCAGGGGTGGAGCCAAAATGTTGATTTGGGGAAGCTAAAATTTATCAATTTTTTTAAAGAAAGAGGTACCTAACAAATAATAATGGAAAATCATATAGGACCTTATGGCAATATTTATAAGAGATGTTTCAAAATCGAGGACAAACAAAACACATATAATTGTATAATTAAGAGTATTTATGTAATTTTGTCACGTAGGTTCGAGGATGATCAAATAATCAATTCAACTTAAAAAATCATTAAAAGATAATTATGTGTGGATTGGGCTATCTATTATGGACCTAGTTATGTATATCGAACATTTGATTAAATCTGATCAATTTATCAATCATAGATTCATATCTATGTGACTCAAACCTAAGTTTCCTAAACTTATTAGTAAAAATGATTTGCAATGGGGTTATTGGGGTATTCCAAAAGCTAAATCAATTTTTTTTATTCAATCAAAAGCTAATATATCGATCGAGAAACAAAAAAACAATAGAAACCCCATCCTATTGTAAAAAATGCAAAGCCCAGCAGCCCATGTTAATTTCCATTTTATGAGCTTTTCATTTTGTTGTGTAATATACTTGTAATTCGAAATAGTAATATAGAATTGTACCTATGGATGAAAAGTTTTTTAATTCTTCGAATATTATCAATACATCTTGAGCATTAATCATAAAACTAGAAATATCAATATCAATTCATATGGAATATTAATCATATTTTTGTTATAATTTTTTTGATATTAAACTTACAACAGAGAAGAACAAAGATATCGAAATGAATTAGTTATAAGATTAAAGCACCAATAATAAATGGAATTAACTAATGGCTAATTAGTATTCAAACACTAAAATGTTCTCTTGCTATAAATTGCATTAGAAAATCACGGTAAAATCTCTAGCTTGGCAACCCTACACGTAAATCGATACATACAGTATCGAACTTGGTAAATAATTACTGGGTTTGTCTCATTTATGTTTTTGATTGCTTGTGCGCCTATTTTTTAATGATGGGATTGTATAGTTATGAAATGTATAAGAATTAACATCATAGTCAAAGTCTATTTAGTAGTAACAAATTAACATTCCAAACATAAGCTTTCAAATTTGATAGAACTCACAACAAACTTAACCACTGAACACAATACATCAAGGTGAGTACAAATCTGATGAGAATGTGACACAACCACTGAACACAACTAGATACACGATTCGATTCGATTGATTCACGGATCAATCGAAGAAAACAACATAAGTAGTTTATTTAGGATTAAGACACACATACAACATTAATCACACGGTCCCATTTTTGGCACTAGTAGTCGAGCAGCAGAACACACAAGCTCTTCCTGCATTCCGACAACCGCAGCAGCCAAATAATTTCCTGTGAATAACATTATCTTCAACTGTGGCTGGGAAACTCATGCCATTCTCTTTCAAGATAAAATCATTTCCAATTTGGATATGATTGGAGTGAGGACTACTAACATAGCACCACACTGCAAAACCCATAAGAAGAGCAAATAATATTGTGCTACCTCTAGACATTCTTGCTACCCCAAAACCCTATTTCCTTCTTGTTTTTCTTTGCAAAATCATGAAGTTTCTATGGGTTTATATAGACTTTGTATTTGTTTAGTTGGATTTTTGTTATTATATAATACGTGCACAACTAAATACAAAGGGGAACCAAATGAGGTCATTTATTGTCATTTTGTTTGTGTTTGTTATTTTTACTTTTATTGTACATTTTGGAGAAATGGTTTCAGCATTAACAGTAATAAGATGCCGTTGAAACGGCCTAGTTGGAATATTCTCTTTCTAATAGTAGTACTAATCTTTCACCAAGCTTAAAAAATCAAATTTATCATCCTCCCCGTGTCCCTGAAAATTTGTCACTTATTTCCATTTTCGTCCGTCTCTGAAAATTTGTTACCTTTCATTTTTACTATTTTTATAATGGATCTCGCATTCCATTAACTCATTCTCATTCACATTTTATTATAAAACCAACATATTAAAGTAGGATCCGCCTACTTAGCACTAACTTTTTCAACTCACTTTCTATATACTCCCTCCGTCCCATAAAAGTTGAGACAAAACTTTTGGGCACGGAGATTAAGAATTTATATTAAATAAATAGGAGAGATGAAAAAAGTAGGAAAGATAAGAGAGAGTAAAGTAATTGATGGAATAAAGTAAGAGTGATTAGATATTTTGTCTTTTATTAAAAAAGCAAATGACTCAACTTTTATGGGACGGACTAAAAAGGAATACGACTCAATTTTTATGGGACGGAGGGAGTATTATATTTCTTAAAACTCGTGTCGAATCAAATGATGACAAATTATTAGAGCATCTCCAAGGAGAGAGGTAAATGGAGAGGTAAACTAATATAACTACCATATTTACCTTTTTTTCATTAAAAATCATTATCCAAGGGGAGAGATATTTGAGAAGGTATTATATTTTTTCCCATTTTGAATAGGTATCTTTATCTCTCCATCAATGGAGAGGTAAAATCTTATAACTACCATATTTGCCTTCATTTCATGAAAAACTCTTCTCCAAGGGAGAAGGTATTTGAGAAGGTATCACATTTTATATTTTTTTAATGCATTTTGTACTATTATCATTTTATGTTTAAAAAATCATTTACCTTTCGGTATACCCTTTTCCTTTGGAGTATTTCTTTTTTAGAATAGAATATTTTACTTTTTGAGAAGACATATAGAGGATATACATTTTCTATATATCTTCTCCCATTGGAGATGCTCTTAGGGACAGAAATAGTAGTAATACGTTAGGATCAGACCCGCCGAAAGGTTAGTTGTATAATCGAAGGGAGCTAGTATTTTTTCCGTCCATAAGAAATAATCATAGTATTTTTTTGTAATTTGTATTGTCCGCCAAAATCAGTATACAATTTATCTATTTATAGTATGTTTTGTATCTCTGCTATCATTAAATACATTTTGATCACTTTTTTTCTCTCTTTTTATTTTATCAATTTTTGCATTAAAAATTTTGTGCATTAAAATTTCTATTGTCAACAACGACTATTTTTCTTATATACCGTGAAATACATTTTGATAGAAGCATATTGTTGGGTCTCGGTGGCACATTAGTATAATATTGTCTGCTTTGGGCAAAGCCCTCACGGTTTTACTCTTGGTATCCCCAAAAGGCCTCATACTAATGGAGTAGTGGTAGCTCATTTATACACTTGCAAGTCTTGTTCATTCTCCTATGTGAGATATGGTTTGCTCCCTTTCAATCCTCCCCTCAAACCAAGACCACCAGACCACAGACCACATGTCTACCCCATGTTACAGGTCACCTGGTCACCACAGGTCTTGGTCGAGACCGTCACATCGGAGAACTTGCAAGCGCAACCACCGAACCCCGAGCCATACAGGCCTAGCCCTGAACCAGGGCTCTGATACCACTGTTGGGTCTCGGTGGTGCACGCCCGAACTCCACATTAGTATGATATTGTCCGCTTTGGGCAAAGCCCTCACGGTTTTGCTCTTGGGGTACTCCCCAAAAGGCCTCATACTAATGGAGTATGGGTAGCCCATTTATACATTTGCAAGTCTTGTTCATTCTCCGATATGGGATATGTTTTGCTCCCTTTCACATATATGAAAAAGTTCACTACTGATACTGAAATACACTTTGACGGTGTCAAATGTCAAGTGGCGATTAAATAAATATAATTAAATCATTCATAATATATTACTCCCTCCGTCCATGAAAATTCGTCCCAGTTTGACCGGGCACGGGTTTTAAGAAATGTAATGGAAAGTGAGTTGAAAAGGTTAGTGGATTGTGGGTCCTACTTTTAAAGTATTAGTTTTATAATAAAATGTGAGTAGGAATGAGTTAGTGGCATATGAGGTCCACTCCAAAAATGGTAAAAGTGAAATGAGACAAATTTTGAGAGACGGACGAAAATGAAAAACTGGGACAAATTTTCATGGACGGAGGGAGTATTAAATTTCTTATAAGAAAATAGTACTACAGCATGTTATTAGTATGGACAATGGCAAAAGTTGTTGCCAGCTGATTAGAATCATAAGTGCCGGTTTTCCTTCCGACCGATCACATCCTTGATTTCATTTTCCTTTTCAGCTATACCAATTTTATACCCAATATGTTTTTATTATAACAGAAATGCCACTCAATATCGTTGCCACCAGCTTTCTCGACAGTGGGATAGAACGTGTTCTTCATCAACGGCATGTTGATCAAGCCAGTTCCACACCCACAGTCGTCGCCGGGAAATAGCAGGATATATCCTACCATATTTTGATCATGTCCCATTATAAGAGCCCTCCGTCCCATTAAATATGCAACATTAGGGAATCGGCACAGGTTTTTATATATGTAGTGTTGTTTTGTGAGTTAATGAAGAGAGAGTAAAGTAAGAGAGATGAAAAAGTAGAGATAGAGATGTTTTCATTTTAGGAAACGTTTCATTTTTAATGAGACAAATTAAAAAGGAAAACGTTTCATTTCTAATTGGACAGAGGGAGTATATTTCTTTCCGGCACGAGTTTTAAGGAATTGATGGTTGATAAGTTAAGTGGAGAAAGAATAAAGTAAAAAAGAGTAAGTGTGTTGCTTTTACCTAAAAGAGGAAATGAGTATATTTCAGTGAGACATCCCAAAAAAATGAGTCAGTTTTAATTGAACGGAAGGAATGTATAGTTATTCTAATGAAATTATAGAGTGTATTTTAAAAGAGAATTTGGCGATCCCGTTTATAGGACATAGGAGAGGACATGATCATACATACAACTATTCACGTACATATTATCCAGTACTCCAAGTATATCTAATTAAAATGATCTTTCAATCCAATGAGTATGGTCGAGTGACATGAGACTCGTTCACATTTTTGTTTTAATTCGGACATTATCATGACTGTCAAAAAAAAAAAAAGAGGTTTTTTAATAAATATAAGTAAGTGGACTATATAAGAGCCCCAAATAGTAATATTTGGGCTGTTGTTGGGCTTTATAAATGTGGGTTTCCTATTTATTGGGTTCTAACGTTCAGTAGCCTTGACAAAATATTTGATGTGCCGACTTTAACTTTTAAGGGATGGTTTCAACGTGACGTCTGATATAAAGCAATCAAAGATAATGCTCTCACTAATTGTATTAACACTTAATTTTGTTTAGGACCTTTTGTTAAATTCTCAAATAAAAATTAATTAATGATTACAAGGAAGTTATGATTTGGGAGTTCAATCAGTCTCTCCCACACACACTTTGACACCCGAATTATTTATTACATCCATCTAAAAGAATTAAATGGAACTTTAAATGTCGATACTATTTGTTGGATGAAAGAGTCATAATTTTTTATTTTAGATCATCCACCAAAATTAATCTCTTATTTTTCTGATTTTGTTATAAAACTAGTGTCATCTCCTATCAAGACTATTTTTGTATGGTTATGGTTAGTATATAATTCAGGTTTCAAAGTGTGTCTTTCACTAAAATAAATAACAATTATGATTGCAATATGACAAATGCATCAATATTTAGTACTAACATTTACATAACTCATAAGTTAAATAAGAATATTATTTGGGCCTCGTTGGGCTTTGTTTCATTTGAGGAGTTGAGTCCAGTAGCCTTAACCAGATATTTGGTGGAGTAATTCTTTTCTAAACACAGTCCTAATTTATGTTCTTTATACATAAGACATTCATAATGAGCTTCAATAATAGTTTTAGAGATATTAGAATCAAAATAAAAGTATAAAATATAACAAATAATGCTCACATAGACCAAACCAATAAGTTTGAGAGCTTTCATTTGGAAGCCCCCATTTCTTGCTAGTTTTCCAGATGAAATTTTTTTATGAATATTTACAAAGCTTATTCATTCATTCGAAATTTTCGATAAAATGAATGTTCATATAGAATTTTTAAATAATCTATAGAACTAATAATGTTAATAATAGTTTTAGATTAATTAGGATCAAAATAATTGTATACAACAATGCAAATAATCAAATAATACTAATTAACATGGATAAAAAGTTTGAGAGCTTTCATTTGGAAACCCTCATTTCTTGTTAGTTTTCTGGATTAAAAAATGTATGAATGTCTACAAAGTTTGATTATTTGATTAAACATGAGTCACGCGATGAAAATGTATTTCCTTTTCAAATCTTTAGTATATACTCCATGAGATACATTATTCATTTGTTAGGACAATGTCACTAACATACACACACTTATGGAATCTTAATTCCTTCATTTCATGCTGACGTCAGCTCTTATGTTTCTCATATGGGTAAGCTTGTTTAACGATTAAGTGTGAATTATTAAAGAGCCGTGGTTAAGTATTATTCTTATTCTATCATCATAGACTTCATTAACACTAGATAAGAATGAATTTATTGAATGAAAGACGAGTGGTTGAGTAAGATTTGGTTTTACTTGTCCCATACTACAAAAATCGATCTAATTAGCTCTAAATCATCACATGTCATGTACTATTACTTCGAAATGCAACCATCTTCCTACGTCTCAATTAAGTTGAGTCATTTATTTTCGGGATATCCCAAGTAAGTCGAGTCATTTCCTTATTTGGCAAAAAAACAAAGCGTCTAATCACACATATTTTATTCTATTCTACTTTACTCTCTTTATTACTCGTACTGCTGATTATTATAGGTCATGTTTATTGTTATATATTGTTCGATAAATGTTTTTTTTCTTAAAAACATGGTATGTGACAATGTATCTCGACTCACTTCAAGGTGCTATGATCACACTATATCTTACAATTATCCATCTCACTCCTAGATAAATTCTATTTTAACTTTATCTCATATTATATCCCAATATTATCTATATACCAATCGCTACCTAAATGGATTAGTTCTCTCTTAACATAGTATTTTGACATGAGTTGATTTATAGATCAAATGAGATTGATCAGGATGAGTTGGTTAATAGGCTGGACTTTCTCTTATGATAATGTATAAATTTTACTATCTGATTCGTAACACAAGATTATTTCATTTTATTTTTCTAATCAAATGCAATTCACGCTATCAGATTCTAAATAAAAATGGATTGTTATTCTTATACCAATCAACTGACCTAAATCTTAATGTTTGAATATTCTTGAAATATGTGCGTGATACATATAAAATTCCAGATGATTTATATTCAAAGACATTTCTATATTTCACTAACATCTCTTATTTTTCAAAAAGGACTCAACCTTCAATAATTAAAAAGAAAATATGGCATGAAAGAAGGTTTGTTATTGAAAATAGATCAAACTTTATATATAAACTAGGCTTCTCTATATATAAGAAAATATAGGAACTCTTCAAACATACACATGTATATATGTTATGTGTGAAATTATTATTATTGCTATACAAAGAAGTTTTTTTTATAGATATGAAAGTGGATTTGTGTTTAAATGACAACACCTCTTAAAGTGACACTGCACGTATCCAGCAATATTATAAACGCTATACAACAATAGTATAAACGCTACACAACGATCTATAGATTGTTGTCTAGCGTATTGGATATTGCTGGCGGAGAAAAAAAATACTGTAAATTGTTGTCTAGTGTATTGGATATTGTTGGCCGAGAAAATTTACTTTTGAACATTTTTTATGATTGTTACATGACAGCTATTTCTCGTCCACGTGTACAAATGATTGGCTAGGAATGATGGTATGATGTTATTTTAGTAGGTGTTGTCATTTTAACGCACCCATATGAAAGTGTTTATTTAGTTTATAAATATAATATCTGCTAGTACTTATTATTGTTATAAAAAGAAAATTTCACAGCAAGAGTTTATAAATATCATGTATATATCCTACTTTCATAGAAAAATTTTCTTACATTGCCGTTCGTAACAAATGATTCAATGAAAATTGCATCACAGTTTTCTGCTCATTCAAAAGAGTAAAAAATATTTGTGGTCTTTTCCTTTGATAAAATAATTAAAATTTTCCCTCTCACACGTAGATAATTAATCTGAATTAATAAATCAAAATCTTAAAAGGAAAAAAGCATTGTATTCCAAATATATCCTTTAATTAAAACATATCTCTAAATATAATTTCGCGCAGGCCATCAGATTTCACACTCCCCAAATCAGATTGCAAATTATATTTTTTTCTTAATTGCCCAAAACAAAATCCGGAGGAGTAAATTAATTATTCACATTACTTTAATTATTAATTCGATGAATGCAATTATTTCACCTGAATTTTTTTATCATTTCTAATTTATTGATGAGAGAGTTATTTTAATTACTTGGAAATTCTAAACTCCATATAATCCCCTCTCTATCTCTCATATCCCCTCTCTATCTCTCATTGTGATAATCTTGATAATCCGTATATAAATATTACCCTAATTCTACGCCCACTCAATTTATTCACTTCCTTTTCCATCAAAATATAGTGCAGTTGACAACAGAGGGCAGATCTTGCTGCAATAATAATTCGTGCATACACAATTTACTGATTTAGTACTTAGCGAATTAAGTACAGTGTGCAAAACCAAAGACTGCACGCGCTAAGTGATATTTCATTTTTTAATTTTGCAAATCAATTTTATTATGCATTTATTAATACATAAATTATGCAAACAAAACTATAGATTTTTGTTGTATCACAATTAAATGTTTTTAAATGCACATGACTACCTAATATCACGTGCTTATTTTCACAAGCATGACTTCAAATAGAATTAAATACTGAGTCCACAGTCTAACTTTTCAGTATGGATTAATTAAATCATAATCCTATTTTTTTTTAATTCAAAGAATTAGATAATACTGCCACACTCTCACTGACTCATATAAATATCTCAAAATTCCCTACATTTCTCATCACTCACTCACTGAGATGGCTCTCGACGCTCTGACCACCGCCGCGGCACCGCCGATCAGCTTCGACGACGACGTCTCCGACTGGCCGAAATCCAAGCGCCGCGAACAATCCCAAGACGAATATCTCGCCTTCTGCCTCGTCATGCTCGCCCACGGCGGCGCCGCTCCCTCATCGTACAAGTGTAGTGTGTGCGGCAGGGCTTTCCCTTCGTACCAAGCGCTGGGCGGCCACAAGGCCAGCCACCGGGCCAAGGCTCCGGCCGAGGAAATCAATAGCTCCGCGTTGAGCCCTAGCGGGAGGCGGCACGAGTGCTCGGTTTGCCATAAAATTTTCCCGTCCGGGCAGGCTCTCGGGGGACACAAGCGGAGGCACTATGAAGGCGTGATCGGCGGCAGTGCGGCCAGGAGCCGCGTCCGGGATCTCGACTTGAACAGTCTGCCGTCGGATGAAGAAGTACTGTAGAGTGTGCTGCCGCCTTTATTCCAATAGATACTCCCTCCGTCCGCTATTCAAAAACTCAGTTTGAGTCGGTACGGATTTTAAAAAATGTGTTACACAGAAATAGTAATTGGTCAGTCGTATTAAATATTATATAGAACAAAAAATAGTATTTTAAATTGTGAATTATCCAAAAATAACAAAATATATTACTCCCTCCGTCCCAAGGAAGATGACCCCTTCCTTGGGCGGCACGGGATTTTATGCAGTTAATTTTTGTGTGTTAAGAGGAGAGAGTAAAGTAAGAGAGAGTAAATAAAGTAGAGATAAAGGTATTTCCATTTTAAGTAATAGGTCATCTTGGTTGGGACAAACCAAAAAGGAAAGTGAGTCATCTTCAATGGGACGGAGGGAGTATTACTTTTGTGGATCGTTCTAAAATGATAAAATGAGTCGATATTAGTTAATGGAATTTGTTATTGTTGTGTCGATATTAGTTATTGTGTCAATAAAATGAGTCGATATTAGTTATTAATGTTGTGTTATTAGTAGTATTTCTTTGCTATTGTTGATTTGATTGAATCAATTGCAATATAATGAGTTTCATTGAAAATTTGAGGTTGGTGAGCATCACAAACATGCAACTATAGTATATGGAAGATAAAAAGAAATCGAAATTACTCTCTATGTCCCATAGAAATTGGCCATATTTCCTTTTTCGTTTGTCCGCTAGAGATAGTCACATATCCATTTATAGTAATCTTTTTCTACTTCTTTTTTATTTTTTCATTTTATGGGCTCACCATCTACTACATAATTTCAACTACTTTTTCTCATTTTCTTTTACTTTACCAAATTACGCATTAAAACTCGTGTCAACCCTAAAGGGTCAATTTCTATTGGACGGAGGGAGTACTGTATTGGTCAGTGACACGTCTCTTGAAAATAGGGAATTATTATGATATGCTAGAAGATATACTGAAATTGTTGTTGAAAAATAGAAACCCCACGTGATAAAATCGTAAGATGTTACAAGTTGTGTAGCCACCAATTGTGTGCCTCCTAATTTATTGTTGTTGAAATATTGATCAAGTAAATTTTAGGTACTTCTAATTCTCTTTTATTGCGCTTTACATGTCACCTTTATTTAGCTGCATGTGCTCTTAGAGCATCTTCAATGGCTTTAGGCCAGCCATAGACTAACCACAGACTGACCACTCTCTCTCCCTGCCATGTTATCAGCACTAAAATTCCACCTGTTACATCATCATTTTATTCAAATAGGCTAGCCTAAGGCCAGCCACAGGCTAGCCGCAATAAAAATAATTCAAAAACAACTACATTTACGGAATTAAACACAAAATACGGAATTAAATTTACGACACATATACGGAAAAAATTCGTTAATTTTATTTAAATAAAAAAAAAGTACATTAACTAAAAATAAAAAAAATTACATAATAAAAAAAAATCCGGGCTTCCACACACGAGCCACCGCCCCACTCAACTCCTCATTAATTTATTAAAAAAATACATTAAAAAATGTTAGTATGCCTTAAATTCGTTATAGTTTGCCGCTAGCCGAACGGCCAGTCATCGAGTCAGGGGGTCAAGGGGGGCAACGCCCCCTTGCCATGGGGGTCTGGGGGCGCGGAGAGGCCCCCGGCCCGACGCTATGACATGTTTCTGTTTTAGGTCTTAATTTTGTATTGGGTCTAGCCCGTCTTCTGTGTGCCTATTTAAAAATTACATAATTAAAAAAATTCATAAAAAAATACATTAAAAAAATGCAATAAATAAAAAAAATGCATAAAAAAAATTAAAAAATAGCGCTGGCCGATCGGCACGCTACAATGGCCGCCAGCGCATCGGCGAGATCATCGGCCAGCGCTCGCAAATCGGCGTGCGCTTGCCTATTCTCTCGCCGATTTTGCGCTGACCGATTCCAATAGTTCGGCTAGCCGACCGGCTAGCGACGCGGATCAGCTAGCCAGTGGGCTAGACGCTATTGGAGATGCTCTTATATGTCTTCTACTTGTACAGTTGTACTATAAAAAAATACTTACTCTCTCTGTCTCCTAAGTTTGTTTCATTTTATCAATTTCGTCCGTCTCAAAAAATTTGCCTCACTTGGAATCTTAACAAACATAGACATTAAATACACCCTCAATCTCCTCAACGTGAGACCCTTATTTCACTACACACCTTCATTTAATACAAAGTCAAACAATTTCTTAAAACCTATGCCGGGTCAAATTGGGAAAAACTTTGGGAGACGGAGAGAGTATCTTTTAAGGACACAAAAATTGAGACACGAACACTTGCGTTGGAAAATCTTAAAAATTTAACAATAATTTAGGACGCAAAAGAAAGTGTCCCTAAATTAAGGACAGATTAACTTCATCTTTTGCTTTTTTAGAACGTTTCTATTTGCCCACTCTATTTTTAGTTGGGACACTAACAATAAGAGCTTTAGCAATGGGAGGCGATCAATCGAGCATATGATCGGCTTCCCCATAGGCCCCTCATTGTGGAAGAGGGGTCGATCATCGCCCCATTCCACTCCCCCATTAGAGTCGTTGTATTGGCCTTGGCCGATCCCATAGGGCCGTCGATCGGCCCTCCATTGTGGTGATAGTGCCGACGATCGGCCCTATGATCGGTTTTTCGAGGAGGAGGAGGAGGAAGAAGAAGTAACCATAATTTGTATTTAAACTAATTTTATTAATTCTATTGGGCTTATTAGTGAGCCAATAATTTTATTAAATAAATGGACTATAGATTGGAGATGGTCTAGTTTAGGTTTTCATCTAGTTAATTAATAAGTTGTCACATATTTGGGATCAATTAAAATTTATTTATTGTAGTATTATTTTTATATTTTAATTTAATTAAGTTGATAACATATTAAATATAGAAGTGAAAAAAAAATTAAAACAAAATATTGATGACGTGAAAATGAAACAGAAAGTGTGATAGGCTCTTCAATTGCAGAAAGATAGGCCCATAAGAAAAAGTGTGCAAAAATGTTGACGTGGAAATAAAAAACAAAAAAAAGGGACCTATGAAAGGGCTCCTCCATTACTAATGCTCTAAAAATGCTTTTTGAAATGTTAAGTTGGTAGTATATTAAGAAACATAAATTAGCGTCCTAGATTAAAAAATATTACTAACTGTTTTTTTCAGTGTTGTTAGTCTAAATATTAAATAAAGAGATTTTGAATTAAAATTGAGGATTAGAGATTTGAGTTCAGTATATTTTATGGCATGCTCAATTAAGAGTATTTTTTTTCAATTGACTTTATTTTCATTTTTTAGAGTGAAATGATTTTTTATTATTGGGAAATATAAAACTTGGAAGCTACAACTTAAGGAGAGTTTGACTAGTATTGAATGTCAATAATGAATAAATAAATTTGTGTATATATGTCTGAACGCGCGTTTTGTGAATAAATTTAAAGTATATATATTAATTACTTGTGGAGATTAGCAAAGTTGTTAAGCTGTCTCAAAACCAAATATACTTATTAATAAATTATTATATATAGCTTAATTTGAACATGTCTGTTTATCTTTCTACCACACACATACAACACGGAATGACAAAAGCATCAAGGATTTTCCTTCAAGGAAATTAAATAGGTAAATTTTCTCTATTAATTTGATAGTATTTATTTAACGAAGCAATTGAGAGTGATGTATACGTGGAAGAAGAATTGTGGCAAGGGACAAAAATTTATTTACTAAGTAGTAGTATTTCATTAATGAAGGGCCTATTCTTATAAAATTGGTTTTGTGACATTTGTAATTTTTATTTTAGTTATATGTATTAATATGTGTAGGATATAAATGTAAATTACTACTATAGTTTTTATTATAATAAAATCAAAATTTTAGTATAATCTGGTTCAAAGATGTGATACAATTAAGAGCTTAGACTTTAGATAATCATTTTGTTTAATGGGGAATAAATATTTCCCGTTATAGCTAGGTTATTACTCTTTTGTAATTGTTACTAAATTTTCTAAATGTATGAACTTTGTTAGTTAAACGGCATCTCTATTTAATTTTACATAATTTTATGAAAATGGCTAATTGGGCCATTTTGTAATGCACTTAATTAGAAATAAAAGTTATGTTTTGGACCTACAAGTTGATTGGGCTCAAATGATGATGCACGTTAAAACAGCAACCAGTCACAAAAAATCAGTAAATAAAAAAAAGAATAACTATAAATGAAATAATGCGAGTTTTAATAGAAATAATTAAATGTAGCGTGAACGAATAAATTATCCTATTTTAATAATAAATGGAGTATATCTTATAATTGGAGAAACTGATAAGTTATGTAATAGTACTAGTAAAACTGCAGAAATGATAAAGAATTTGATATATTGATGTAACAAAATTGTAAAAAAATTAAATAGTACTCCCTCCGTCCCATAAAAGTTGAGTCGTATTCCTTTTTAGTCCGTCCCAACAAAGTTGAGTCATTTCCTTTTTTAACAAAAGACAAAACATCTAATCACTCTTATTTTATTCCATTATTTACTTTACTCTCTCTTATCTTTCCTACTTTTTTCATCTCTCCTATTTATTTAATATAAATTCTTAATCTCCGTGCCCAAAAGTTTTGCCTCAACTTTTATAGGACGGAGGGAGTAGTAGTAATTATTTCCTCCATCCACAAAAGATAGAGCACATTTATTATTTTTGGCCGTCCACAAAAAATAGAGCACATTAATTTATGGAAAGTTTTCAACAAATAATAACTCTATACATCATTTCACTAACACTACTTCTCACTAACTTTTTCTTCTTCTCTCTTACTTTACCAATTCTACGTTAAAACTCGTGTCATACACCAATGCTCTATTTTTTGTGAGTATTTAAGAACGAGAGACTATGTACTTTCGAAAATTCAAAATGTTTTTAAATTTAATTTATATCATTATAATATGCAATTTGATTTAATTTTCTGATTCTTGATTTAGTTTAATAACTATTACCGTTAAGAAAAGCACATGTAATTGATCAATTATTTGACACAAAAACTTTAATTCCACTCTTAATGAATGTAGCAGTAGTAGTAGTAGTATATCTTATACTAGTAATTAGCAACCATCTAATCATAGATCTCAATTCTCATCTACGACACGCCTCTCATTCTATATTTCTTAGTTCTTTTTTAATTCTTTGCTTTGTATGATTTTCACTCTCTGTTTATTCTGTTGTCGCTTTATGCAGTGTATCCAGATAGACATTAATGGTATCTTAAAATTTAATATTGCAATATTTAAATCAAAGAATTTGAGTGGTGGGGCTGTGGTCCCTACTTTTCTATATTAACAAATCACAAAATATTTGGCTCTAAGGAACAAAATCAAATTATACATAGACTAAGAAATTGAACACGTAAAATTATAATCCTACTACTTCATCCGTTCATCACTAATAATTTTAGTATTGAATATATATGTGTTTTAAGGAGTGTGATTAATTGAGATTTTTTATGCTAATTGAGAAATGAGATGCAATATCAGTCACTTATTTTTATTAAATGAGTCGTCCAGATTTTGCTACATTGAAAATATTTTTAGATTAATTAAATATGAAAGAGCAGAATGGTAATATCATGGTACATTTTATTCAATAAATATTTATTTTATATTTTTAATTTATTTATTTTTTATTTTTTAAACTTTTTTTATTTTTTTATTTTTTTTATTATTCAACTACATATACAATTCATGTCAACTAAACACATATAATGTCAACTATGTGTACAATCCATGTCAACTACATACATATAATGTCAATTACATATACAATTCATGTCAACTACACACATATAATGTCAACTATGTGTACAATCCATGTCAACTACAGACACAATTCATGTGAACTACACACATATAATGTCAACTATGTATACAATACATGTTAACTACCTATACAATTCATGTCAACTACACAATATAACGTCAACTACATGTACAATTCATGTCAAAAAGTATTTATTGAATAAAGTTGTTGACATTTGATGTGTAGTTGACATGAATTGTATATGTAGTTGACAAAAAAAATATTAAAAAAATATAACTTTTTTAAAATTAAAAAAAAGTTTAAAAAAATAAAATTAAAAAAAGTATTTATTGAATAAAGTTGTTGACATTTGATGTGCAAACTATTGACGATAATACCCCCAGTTGACATAAACTACATGTTATTAATATTTCATTAAATATTTTGAATGAGTGGCTGAAATTGCATCTCAATTCTCAATTAGTTTAAAAAATCTAAACCTAAAATTGAAGATAGCTAAAATTCATAGCCACGCTAAAATAAAAGAAAATTAGGATTATTAATTATGAACAGAAATAGCATGCATACGATAAAGAGAAATATTAATGAGACCATAGTACCTACATTTGCTATTGAAAGTACTCACTTTACCCAAAAACTCATGGGCATTAAGTTCATTTAACTAAGTCATGAAAAATTGGAATTTTCAAATTTATTAACACGTCAACATATATAATAAAAACATATCGTTTTGTAATTTTGCTTCACGTAATCAATATATAGTGGAAAAAATAAGAATTAAAAAGTATATATAAAGAATAATTTAAATGCTAATACAATGCTCCAAGTAATGTGTGTGACAAAAAGTCAATAGACAAAGCCGTTGGATCATAGATCCAAAAATGCACATGCCGCCCTTGAGGGGAAAATGCATTATAAAAATATTAGTCTTCACCATTGAAACATGTCCCGACAATGTATTAGTTATCTTGTTATAATCAATTTATTAAATAATTCCACCATATAATTGCCTACCTCCGCAAATCTCAAATGTGTTTAAGTGACGCTAATAAATAAAGACTGAAATCACAATCCAATTGTATTTTTAGGCCCATTTGCCATTTAATTTGTTAAAATTATGAGATTCTACACAAAAATCTTCAAAAGAAACATTAATCATATTCTTTTTTAAGTAATTGCATATCAATTCGAAAATTGTTATCGTTGCGTGTTATATTGTTGCCTAAACGAGCAATATGCAAATGTATTAATTTGAGTAAAGAAAAATATCTAGACGTAGAAAATTTTATCAATGAAGTAGATACCTCTATAACATTCTTTTGCAGTAATTAAGAGGGAATTTCAAATTTAGGTTCGACATTTTTTATTACACTACTAATCTCTAAGCCGTCTGACATTTAAATCGACAAAAAACATTGAATATATGGAGTATTAGGGTTGTGATCAAATGCTAACTTTCTTAAGTTACTGACTCTGCTAACTCATCAACGCAGGATATTAAAAATGTCAATACACAGGAGTATTATATATGTGCCATTAATACAAGCAATTGATTAGATCAAATATTGTACATTATCAATACAATTCCAACATTAACATTTTACTAATATAAATCCAAACGACATATACAAATGAAGATTTATTCGAAATCAATGCAACAAATAAAAAAATCACAAGAAGTAACAGCATTGACTTGAGAGAAAACACACAAACATTCATTCACACATTTAATTTAATTTAATCGCACGCTTAATTAACTGTAATCATGCCCGCCTCCATGCGCCGCGCCGCCGCCGTGTGGGCCGCCTCCCTCTCCTCCGTGCGGATGCGCCGCGGGAACCATGACCGGCTTCTTCTTCTTCTTGGCCAAGCAGAAGAGCCCCACCGCGAGGAAGGCGAGGAAGAAGGCGCCGCCGAGGGAGACGCACACGGCGATGATCGTCGTGTGGTCGTGCCCTCCGCCGCCGCCGCCGGGAGGCGTCAGCACGCTGGGCGGCGGGAACGGAGTGATCGGAGTGTGGGGGACTGATGGGGATATCGGCGGGTAGTGAGGGTATGGATATGGTGGATATTCCGGCGGCGACGAGTGAGGTGGATAAGCCGGCTTAGGCGGCTTCGCCGGAGTTCCGGGCTTCGGCGGCTTTCCCGGCGGATATGCCGGAGTTTCGGGTTTTGGCGGCTTTTCTGGTGGGCTAGGTTTTGGTGGGTGGGTGGGTTTTGGCGGGGCAGCCGGGCCGCCAGGTGGCGTTTTTGGCGGGTATTCTGGCGGCGCGGTTGGTGGGGAGGTGGGTGGGTGGTGGTGATGGTGGCCCCCGCCGCCGCCACAGTGTTTTTTGTTGTAGCATGGTGGGGGAGGGGGTGGGGGGCTAGGAGGAGGGGGTGGGGGTGGGCTGTATGTCGGCGGCGGGGGCGGAGGAGGAGGAGTGGAGGGTGGTGGTGGTGGTGGAGGGGAGGAGTAGTAGTAGTTATCTAACTTGATGCTTCTAGTGGAGGGCATTGTGAGCTTTGGATTAGTGATTAATCACTTTCCAAATAGTTGAATTTAAAGAAGTGGATAATGGGATTAGGGTTATGGGAAATATATATATAGTATTTGTACACACCTAAACCACTATAGGAGACTAAATGCTTTGCAAGAAAAATCAAAAGCACTTATGTAAGCTATATGCTTTTTTTACCAACAAGTGGTGGTATTCAATATACTGATTGAAGACTACTCCCTCCGTCTCCTAAATTTTGTCACAGTTTGACCAAGTATGCGTTTTAAGAAATGTAATTTAGAGTGAGTTGAAAAGGTTGGTAGGATGTGAGTCTCACTTTTAAAATATTAGTTTTATATTAAAATGTGAGGTGAGAATAAGTTAGTATGTAGAATGTGGGACTATTACCAAAAAATAGTAAAAAGTGAAATGTGACAAATTTTATGGGACGGATGAAAATGAAAATATGTGACAAAATTTTAGAGACAGGTACGAGTAATATTTTTATTGATTTGGAATTTTTAATCTTGCTTTTGTTTCCTATCCCCACTGAAATTATATGATTGAATGAGCTGTATCCACATTCAAGTGGAGGTCATCAATTAATTAAGTAATAATCGGAGTTCATTAGTATTTAGTATTTAGCTTATATATCGAGTCGGACAACATCTCATTTAGACAGAGTTCTAATTACCACGGTCAAAAAATAAATGAGAAATCATTATTCAATACTCTCTGTTCTATTTTCAATGACACATTTTTAAAATAATTATTTTATCTAATTTATTCTCTCTCTACTTAATTGACAAAACAATATAAATTTTTGTGAAGAACAAGAAATGTTCCACCGGGAATAAAATGAATTGAGTATTTTTATTAAAAAAACAACACTTGGGCCGTAGTGTGTAGAATTGATGAATAGCCACAATTGAACATAATTAACTAGGGTTAGTTGGTTTATATTAACGAGTTAAGTAATATTACAATCAGTAATTTTATATTTCGACACTTGTGATATTATTCAATAAAAAGGAATGGAGTATATTCTTAAAACTTCAAATATTATGAAACTGTTACATTATGTAACATAAATCTCAAATAATTACGTTCGTGTTTTAATTTTTTTTGCAAAGCACATAAGTATTATAGTAACAAATTTTGTTAATAGGATACAAGGTGCTTCCTCTCTTGCACTTGGGTCTAACAACTTTGTTTTTAAACATTATAATGGATCCATGATGGTGTCACAACATATATAAATAGTTGATAATTAAAGAAAATGTTTAGTTGTTACACTAGGGCACGCTGGAGGCGTAGACCAAGGTGTTAAGTAACATGTTAATTCACGTGCTTGAATAATGGGTAGATAGGGGGTCAATTTTAGTTTGAAATATATGTTGGTCAAATTTATGCAATCTCAGCATTAGCTTGCTTGCATATTATCCAATTAGGTTGATTATTACTTGAAAAGAGTTACATGCATGTACTCATATGTTATTATCCACAAATTTTAACTTTTGAAATAACCCTCTTTTGTGACCTATTTTTCCCAATCATGATTTAGACTTTTTTAACTTTATCTTAAGACTAGCAGGTAACATCTCCTCCCAAATGATATATTTGTCGATAAGTGGGTTTTATATACAAATTTTTTAAATATTAATATAGTATATCAACATAATCCTTTATCTTCCTTGTAGTTTCTTGGTCCTTCACAAATTGTTGTGTTAATTATCATTTTATTTTAGGGGACAACACATAAATATCAATCATAAGTATTATTGGAGCGTATTTCATCTTGCCGAATGATGACTCCTCTACTCGACTCTTCTTTCGTTTCTTCTATAATTTCCAATTTATATATAATTTGCATCTCTCTGCTTTTTTTCGAGTTTGTAACTAGCATGTGTACTCGTTTCTAACCCCAAAACTCCACCATTTTCTCAAACGTAGTAAAAGAAAGTAACATAATTAAAATCCTTAAATTTAATATTTGATATGTAGTTATATTGTTAGAAAACTCCATTTCCACGGTGTAAAAGAAACATAATTAAAACCCTTAAATTTAGAGATTTTTAATGTAATGATTGATCCATCAGTATTAGTAGTATTAATTAATGATAAAGGCTACCCAATAGAAGTCATGAGAATTGGCTCCATTCGTGATTTGTTTATAAATATTCAATTCAACCACTATTGCCATTGATCATTCTGTTGCTTTTGGGTTATGATCAGAGTAGCTTTAACTTTAATTACTAATCACAATTAATTAGATGGTTTAAATGAGTTCAAATTAGGCAAAAATATAGGTGATCAAACGAGAAAATACATGAAAATGAATATGCCAGACAATAATGACAGTGTTTTCGTATACGCAAACGACGTCGTTGAGAAACATATCAACTATGGTGTGATATATGCGTTATACTATAATTTTTTAACATTGTAAATAACTTTCAAATGGAAAAGGTTGGAGGTTTTAAATTTAGTTCTGCAACAAATTAATTAAAAGGTTAGACATTAATTGTTGCATCATTTCAAATCTTTTGTTAATAATTTAAAATGATAAAAAGTTCTTGCTTAATAAATCACGCAGAGAATCTACAGTTTTTATAAATGTATAGTTAATGACTTAGTTTTTTCCATGTAATAGTAGTATAAAACATTCAAGCCAAATAGATGTCGAGCTAGAAATACAAAAACAGTTCTGATTAAAAATAATATAAATATAATAAATAAAATCTTCTATATATCTTTAGTTATTACAGAAACAAATGAGCATCGCACATGTATTGAACGTCCTGTCGAAACATTCGTCAATCATCATTCACCAAAGAGTATTTCACGACAATGTTAATAGGTGCCTCCTATCTTGATATAAAAAGCGGACAATAGATGTATTGGAAATCATCTACCCAAAATAAAGTGATCTAATGACTATAGATCAAAAACCAAAAAGAATAAAACATATGAACACAACTAAAATTTGAACCAAAGCTCTAAGTGCAACAATAGACAGTTTTCTAGCTAGAGTTTAAATATATCATAAGTTGCAACGCATAGCTTATTCATAATGGCTTAATTAGTAATTACAGAACTAACACTATTTAAGCTCATTCATAATGTTTAAATATGAAAAGCATCCAATTAACAAGCTCTAACAATAAATAATGTACCGTGCATTTGATCTTTAATTAATTAATGTCATCTTTCCTTTCTTAAAAAAATACATACAAGAAAAGCTAGCTAGCCAGAAATAAAAAAGTAAAATGAATGGGTATTAAAGAAAGGACACTTAAAATTTCTAAATTATCAGATTCTAGTTTTCATTGGTGTCGAAAGTCCACTATACAATAGTCGTGAATACGTGAGATTGCTTACATTGTTTTAATTATGAATTGCTTTAATGGAAAGTTAAACTAATACGAGTACGTTACATTTTTTTCTATTTTCGAAGACTTTAATTCTTTTCTGAATAATTATTTACAGAAACGTGTTTTAAAGGAAAAAGGTAATGGAGAAAGAATAACACGTAACCATTCCAAAAAATAATCAATTCGCTTCGTCATAGGCTCATAGCATATGAATTGAATAGTTTTTATTTCAATTATTTATATATTAATGACCTCAATTACTTGCGCTTATTAAATAGTTTTGATTGAGAAAATATAAATACTCTTTTATAAAAAGAGATTGAAGATTTTAGAAAAGATGGTTGTGTTGCATTTGCTAAAATTTATTTTAATTTTATAGATTACTTTAAAATTAAAAGAGATAATTTAAGATCATATCTTTCGAATACTCCATCCGTTCGTGAATAGGAGACTCATTTCATTTCAGCACGAGTTTTAAGAAATGTTAAGAAAAATGAGTGAAAGATAGTTAGTGGAATTTGTGTCTCACTCGTATATATTAGTTTTAAATGATATGTGAGTGGAATGAGTTAATTAGTGGAATATGAGGTCTCTTTACTATTTATAATAATAGTGAACTGAGATTCCTATTTGTGGACGGACCAAAATGGAAAAATATGATTCATATTCGCGGACGAGGGAGTATCATTTATGCCTAAGCCATATCTTATCTGAAGCTTGAAAGACCAAGCAATCCAGGGATGGATCTATGTGGTTGCCAAAAGGGGAAATGTCCCACCTAAAAAAAATATTTATGCTACTTTTGTTAGTTAATTTTAATTTTTATTTGAAATATCTTTATTTATGCCAATTCTTAATTCATTAAAATATCTTTATATATATTTTTGCCCCACCTATATAAAATTTCTGGCTCCGTCCCTGAAGCAATCCTTTGAAGCTTGAAAAACCACAACTAACTTTCTAGCATTGGAATTTTGATTACCATCATGCTTGGAACAAGAAAGTCCATATCATGTGTGTGTAGGTTGATCAAGTAGTAGAAAGATAATGCATGAGTCCAAAAGTCTCAGATTTGAGTCCTCTGATGACATGTCCTTTAAATTTATATTCATTTACTCATAAAAGAAAAGAAAATCCATACGCTTAAAAGATCTCTAGTCATTTCGAAGCATCATCTCATTTGGCGCTCATACGATCATATCTCTAACTGCTTAACACTAAATCATCTAAAATTTGAATAATATAACTGAACATCATCCATAGTTAAGACTTAAGTCCATATAACTCTAATTTTTTTAGCGGTTTTACTAGTTTTTAAATGTAATCATGCCATTTTAAGGGTTTCCTTGTAGGGATGGATTATGTTGAATCACACCTGAAATTGTATAAGCTTATATCATCTAGAACTCGTACGACTAAATATATATTGTGTAGTGATATTTAGACATAATGTCTTTATTATGGCAATGCCGTAAAGTCCAAAATTCATTTTCCATATATGTTTAGGGTGTACTAGTTACGTACTAAATATTCATGTTGGGTTTTGTAATTTAGTTGTAACTAATTAATGCACTTTATCCATTTCAAAATTGGTTTATTTTCTATGGATCGATCAATGTTTGATCGTGGTTATGATGAATGAGATAAGTGGATAAAATTCATTAATTCTTGTGTATTGAACTGGTGTCATCGGTTCTAGTTCCATGGTTAAAAAATCAATGGTTCACGATTTCTTCTTATTATAATTGAACAACCAATTTCACGACAGTAAAGAATAAAGTAAGATATATTATAATAAAACTTCGATCTATATTATTCTTTTTTTATTTTATTCTTTATTTATTTTAACAGTTGTTTATCATTTTTCTTAAATAATAGTAGAAAATAAATTGATAATATTAATACTACTGTGGAATGGATGGGGTAGTATTTTTTTACTTAGTAGTTTATTTTCGTTCTGTCTACATTATTCTTTTTTTTTACTTTATTTTTTCTCCATTTTAACTATTGATTATCATTAATCTAAAACGATGGCAAAAAATGAAATGACTATACTATTGTGGAATGAAGAGAGCGGTATTTTTCTACTTAATAGTAGTTTGTTTTTGTTATTTGCTACTCTAGTACTCCTCCGTCCATGAAATATTGTCTAAGTTTGACTTGGCACGGGTTTTAAAAAATGTAAAGAAAAGTGAGTTGAAAATGTTAGTGGAATGAGAGTCTCACATTTATATATTAGTTTTATAATAGAATGTGAGTGTAAATAGTTAGTGGAAAGTGGTGACCATTTACCAAAAATAGAAAAAAAGCAAAGTGGACAACATTTCACGGACGGGTCAAAATGGAAAAACTAGACAACATTTCATGGACGGAGGGAGTACTTACTATCCTCCCGTCCCACAATAGCATGCACTCTTTTCTTTTTAGTCCGCAAGGATATATATTTTCAAAATTTGGAAACTCTTTTCTCACTCATTCTAAACTAACAATACTTTAAGGGTTCGATTGATTGTCGAGAAAGGAAAATCTCAGATAAGTTAGTAATATGCTTTTCCATATTTTTGGGGCAGAGTTAGTAATCCCATGTCAGTGTTTGATTATCTACATTGTTAACTTAGGTTTGACAAACTGGTGTTTGATAGGTGATATAGTAGTCATTGTTCCCAATTTGCATTCCCCAAATTACCCTTGTTTTTTAGCTTAGCGGGAGTCGAAAATTTTCGAAATTTTCTTCCCTCCAATTTCAGCATTGCCTTCTAGAAATCAAAAACATACCTCAAATAAGAGACTCTCGGTGGCTTGTGGATGGGGGAAGAGGCGTAGATTGACGCTCAACGCTCCACTGCATATAATCAGGCATGGTTTCGATTCACTTATTTACTCTCTATAACGTTATGATAATTCCCGGAACTTAGTCTATGTTGAAGGGTTTCTGGTTTTAGAACAGCATATTTTTGTTTCGTAAATCGTCGACTGCGGTCTGTATTGTGCACACTATATGTTTGTTAATTTGCTATGCTTCATCTGTGCCTTTCTTTTTCTACAAATTTGGGGTAGTTGATTTGTGTTGGCTCTCAATCAAGGAATTACTCACCAAGTTTCTATTCATGACATTGTGTGGCGAGCTTGATTGATTTCATGTCTGTTGTTTCTTCATCCAGAATATTTATACATACTTGGTAATTTATGTCATTCGCTAAAATAAAATGTAGAATTTTGGAGAGGACCTATGGCAGACTCGCAGCAACGTGCAAATGCTTTCGAAAGGAATACAAGTTTTCAAGGTTAGTGTAAGCATTACAAATTGGGTATTTAACTACTTTCTCATGGTGCCTTTTATGAACGAAGAATTGTCATTGAAATATGAGTATGTTGTACAGATAGCAGTGAGTGTGGTCAAAGTAAAGCAATGAAAGGAGATAGGTCTAGGCGTTGTTGGTCAGATCGAGAGGATGCTACGCTAATAGTTGCATTGAAGGAATTGGTTGCACTTGGGTATAAAGCCGATAATGGTTTTAGAGGTGGATATTTAAAACGTCTTCATGAAGCAATGAAAAAGGAATTTCCAAGAACCGATATAAAGCCCCATCCCCATATTTACTCAAAGGTCAGTACTTGGAAGAAGAACTACTCCTCAATTTGTTCCATGCTCGAACGGAGCGGGGTAGGTTTCAATGTACACGATGATTACAAAATAGAGTGTGACGACGAGCAATGGTCTCAGATTGTGCAGGTACGAGCTGTGTATTGAATAATGAATAAGTTTATAATAGGTTGCTTACAAAATTTTGATCCAATGCTAGAATTCATATGTTTCAACTGTGGTCGTAATCCATCTTTATTTCAATATGCATAATGACTTTGTATTCGATCTCTAATATTAATTAGAAGGACAACAACGCGAGATACATGCGCAACAAATCTTGGCATCTTTGGGAAGATTGGAAAGAGATCTTTGGCAAAGATCGTGCTGTTGGTGCTCGGTCAAGAGGTGCAGCGGAGTCCGCTGCTATGATGAAGGCAACACAGGAGCAGCCCAATGGATATGTGGATGGCGATTACCATCCAAGCTTGGATGAACTATTTCCCGATGAAGTAGCAGCTAATGAAGTAGTTGGTGAACATGTCATCCCCGAGCCTGGGAATTCAAGCAACACTCATGGGGAGAGGTCTGCTCAAAAACCTGTCAACAAAGGAGGTAAAAAACGGAAATCTATAGACCAGCTAGAGTGTGTCCTTGACATCATGAACAAGATGAATGACAATACAACTGCACGGCTAGATACCTTATCAAAAAGGATAGGATATGAGTTCGAACAAAGTGCTAAGCGGGAAGAAGTCTACAAGCTGCTGGGACAAATCTCCGGGTTAACAATGAAGCAAAAATTCTACACATCTGCAAAACTTGTCAAAGAGCCGGAGCTGTTGGATCTCTTCAGAAGTATGCCTGAGGATGACCGCCCTGAATTTGTGGTTTTCATGCTGGAAAGTGATAACATGATATAGCAGTCAGATCGAATGGTTAGACTGTTTTCCATCTTTTTTTGAACATTGCTAGTGCAAATGGTGGAATGGTTATTAGGTTTTTTTGATGAAGGCTCCATGATGGGCTAAACATTCAACAATATGCTACCTTGTTTTGCTTTTGTGAAACTAAATGACTTTGTAGTTTTTGTAATTCTAATGGCAGTGATCAATGTTGCTTTTGTTTACCGAAAGTTTGCATTTTATGTTTGAGAATTTGCATGTTTGAGAAAGTTACGTTTGTTTTCCATAAGGTATCTTAATATGTTTAAGAATTTGCTTAATCTGTGGGAGCAAAAAAAATCCTCAATTTGACTAAAATTTTGCTTACCTTGTTTGCTTTTTGGGAGGAAAAAAATTGGTTTTTGGAAGCAAACAAATCCCTCAATTTGTTTTCAATTTTGCATACCTTGTTTGCTTTTTGGGAGCAAAAAAATTGGTTTTTGAGAGTAAAAAAATCCCTCGATTTGACTAAAATTTTGCAGAATACGAGCCTAAACACTGAAATAAGATAAGTTACTTTTGATCATCAATTCAGAATACAAATTTCACTGGTACTAAGTCCAAAAAACAACCTTCACATATGATAATTAATACAACACAGATAACATTGTTAAACTAAGTAGTAGCTAGACAACTGTGAGCAAATAACATACTAATTCCTGCGACACACATTAGTAGTCATCCATAACCTGATCCTAAAACATTTACTCGTTTTACATAAGTCAAAAACCAAAAGGGATCAGGATTAACACATCTGATATCTAATGCTTAGTAGGCGGGAATGGGCTGCACGAAGCACATGAACTACCTGTAGGAGATGTCCATTTTCTAGCAGCCGTCGAGGCACCCAAGCAGCATGGTGGATTGGGGACAGTTCCAGCAGAGGATGAATTCCGATCTATATTATCCACGTCGTCGGACATGAAGAGTTTGCGCCGCACACCTTTCCCCATGGGTGCCACAGGTGAATTGACTTCATCCAAATCCGGTGAGAACACGAGATTAACACCATTCGCGTTGTGAAAAACGTGAGGCGAGTCTGATATAATGACAAGCTCTGTCATTACTTCAGGGTGAATACGTTCAGTTGTGTCCGAGACGACGATGACCTCAGTACCATCTTCAGCCCGGACAAAATCTAGAGATGTGTCTGACACATTGATGACCTCTATATCATCTTCATCTTTGACATCTTTAAGGCCGAAACAAATTGTAAGCATTTCGTAGTGAGGCTCGTCGTGATAGTGGTAGGCCCCTGCGAATGGGTCTCTCTATGGTTGAAAACAAACATCAAAACGTTACAAACTTGATTTGCATGCAAACAAAAATAATGTAAATATGTAATATAAATCGATACCTTCAAAATGTCACTCCACACTTCCTCTCTGGCTACCACGATTTCATGTTTGACGTCCCATGTCGCGCCATTGGTTGCAACAACCTCGTTGAAAGTGTCATGACGTTTCTTGAGCACTTGCAGCCGTGTTGAGAGCTCGTCAGCCCTGAAATGAACAGCATTCTCCCTTGCGAGTATTTTTGAAGCTTCATTGATTGCCACTTGCGGAATGAACTCATCCTCCCATGGATATGTTTCTTTCACACGAGTTAATGCCAACAACAGCTGTGCATCAAGCTCAAACATCCACGGCCGTTTGTAAAAGAAAAATGACTGAGGTGGAATGTGTGTAGGCATTTGAAACTGAAGTTTGTATTGGAGAATTAGGTGGTTTAGCAGTGAATAAGGGAATAACTTAATTGATGATTTATACACACTTTTCTTCACCTAACTGATTGCTCATCTTTAATGCATCTACCACTAATTAAATTAAAGCATGGTGACAAGATTCAATCACTCACACATCTGCAAAAGCTTTCTAGAGCCATTCTCTCTCATTTAATTTGGGTTGGAGTGGTAAGCAACCACCTATTTCAGTATGCATATATCCACTCAGCCGACCTAGTCCTAAGTGCATTCATTTCTAATTACTATTTTCGATGAGATATTGAAATTCAAAGAAATTCATTAATAGTGATATTGTAGTGGAATGCAGAGTTAAATAGGAGAAGACCCAATGTCAATGCCCACATTTCATCATCTCAACTACTCGGAAGTAATGGCACAGCCTCTTCAGCTGGATCCGAATGGGTTGGTGTTCCTTAAACTCAGCCTTTTTCTAATGAAAGATTTGATCCCTCATAACATTGATCATCACTTGATTGTACGCAGGATCGTCGATGATGCATACCCTGAAAAACCGTCCTTCCTCAAGCGTTTCAACAAGGAAAAAAACATCGACAACATTGTGAGTATTTATTTGCATTTGAATTGTTTACCTTCTACTTTTAATCCACAATTCAATCGAGATAATCTGAGTGCCGACAACAAAATATACTTCATTTCAGCAACAGAAATAATCTTTCCCTCATTTATTTATGAATTGCAATTTTATAGATCTTCTAATAAAGTTCAGTGAAATTTTGCATTTTATTAGTGAAATTTTGCCTTTTATTAGTGAAATTTTGCATTTTATCATATAGCGTATACCTCCCGAATTTGTCGCTGAGAATGGAAACTCTCTCCCCTTCCGTTGTCGTTTGGTGCTACCTAACAAACGCTCTTGGGAAGTCGTTCTTTTGAACATTGCTAGTGGATGTCATTTTCGAACGGGGTGGTCCGATTTCGTCCGTGATAATAACTTAAGAGACGGTGACACATTAGCATTCACTCTTGTAAGTGATGGAATATTTGATGTCAAACGCTATTTGGCAAGAAGTGGATGTCCTCCAAGGCGTGACATTGAAGGTGTGATAGAATATTCAAACTGCTTCTTAATTGTTGATCTTGCAACTAAATTGTATTAGCTAAGTCTTTGCATTAATCGTGTTTTAGTACCAGATAGCGAGGATGAATACGATGCGCCACACTCGCCGGATATTGACACATCTGAAGACGACGAGCCATCAGATACTGAACCTGAAATAAGCACAGGGTGCTCAAAGTCCATGAGCGCGTTGGCCTTAGCCGAGTACGACCATCCAACTTTCGTTGTTGTCCTCACTAAGTCAAGCATCAAGAAGAGCTTGGTATGTTTGATGCCAAAGTATTTAATGTTCTATGTTTGTTATCATTTGTAGAACACAAGTTGATACAGTTTGTCTTCATCCATGCAGGAGATCTCTGTCGATTTCTGGAGGAAACATATACGAGCATCGGCACTGGACGAACCCATATACTTCACTGCTGAAACTGGAGGAACATGGTTGCTTGAGCTTGCGCACACTGAGCGAAAGATTTGGGTGAAGAAAGGTTGGGGACGTTTCAAAAATGACAATCGGCTAGTTCCAGGAGTTCAATGCACTTTTCAGCTTGTAGATGTCAAAGAAATCCACTTCTATGTCCATTTCGATCACTAGAATGAACTCATGTATCGTCATTATATATATCTACTTACTTTGTATCCTAATCTATTGGCGCTTGGAACCTTTGCTCAATGTTCTATTAGGCCGAGTCTTACTAGCATAAGACTCATTTTCAATATATGGAGGCCTTGTTTTAAACTTGTGTGATGGTCATCTTCGACACAATTTAGACCTGAGAGTGATGTAATTGCTAATCAGTAGCCGTTAAGGCAAAACAGATCGAAACTAATGAAAATGGTAAATGACCAAAAAAATTAGAATTGATAGCAATTTATAATGGATCAGTAGCTTCCATAAAATTAACTAGTTCATATAAAATTATGTCTATTTCAAAGTACCATCAGGAATAATATCGAAAATCCTAAAATAAAAAATGAAAACGAGTTCTGAAGTAGTACAGTTTCATCAACAAATTATGAACTGAAATCAAGCCACATTTCAGCTGCTAAATCGTCTCTCTTCTTAGCCCATGCGGTGGTAGGTTCGATGCTCTGTATGAAATCCACTCGATCATCATCAGGATCAGATCGACTGCCATCATCCCCTTGGCTATCCATTTGCACTTCGAGAGGATCAATCTCCATTTGACTGCGAATGAAATTGTGGATCAAAAAACAAGCATTGATAAGATCTGTTTGCACATCTATAGGATAAAAGCTTGCACTGCGAAGAATCCCCCAGCGCATTTTCATCACAGCAAAGGCTCGCTCTATGATGTTCCGAGCCTTGGTATGACGCATGTTGAACAATTCTGCCGGTGTCTGAGGGGCTTCACAAGAGGGTCCCCATTCTTTCAAATGGTATCTAACTCCTTTGTATGGAGTGATAAAGCCTTCACTATTCGCATACCCGTTGTCGCACAAATAGTATTGTCCTGCGTAAGACAATACTAAGCTGTAGGAACATACAAAACAAGAGTGGAACTACTGACCCAAAAATTACCATAAATTATATAATACCTCTTGGTACTTTGAAGCCAAGTGGTCTACTGAGTGCGTCTCGCAATATCCTCGAGTCCCCGGCAGATCCCTCCCACCCAGGTAACACATAGACAAATCTTAGACGGCGGTCGCATACAGCCAATGTGTTGGTGGATATTTGTCCTTTCCTATTGCGATATCTGGGAAGATCTGTGGCAGGAACACGAACGTTGATGTATGTCCCGTCCAATGCTCCTAGACAACCCTATTGAAGGAGTAACAAAAATTGAGATGGATTAGTTCAGTTGGAGATAAGCATATAAGATTCAACCAACTATTAATTGACACAAATAACCAAACCTTAAACCACTTCCACCTTGCGTCGGTGCAATTTTCATCAACAGGTTCAGGTTTCACTAGCAAAATCTCATGAAGCTTTAGCACTCCATATAAGACAACGTGCAGGTAACGAGAAACGGTTTGCGATGAGCGAATGAAATGGAAACCAACCACACGAGTTTTATTGTGGTGAGCTAGTATACCCAAGAACATTGCTACCATTTCTTCAACGGTGACCCACTTCTTGTCCACAAGACCACTGACATCCTTCAATAAACGACATAGTCGGCCGAATGTGTTCCTATCCATGCGTAGATTATCTATGCAGGCCCGATCAGTTACACCAACCAATCTGTTGATATGGTGTAGATTCGGCGAAATGCGCTCGAGCAATGAAAACCTATTCGTCCAAAACCTTCTAGTTTTTTTGTTCTTCTTGGATATGATAATGGAGATTAACATCCAAATAACCAACATATTCAACCGATGGCTCGTAATTATCTCCTCTAGCACTAGCATGAAGTATGATAGCTCTTTTCGCCGACGTGCAACCTGAAGAACAATGCAAAAATAGAGAATTATTGATTTCAATAGCTAAAAATGATTGCCACAAAAATCATAAAATTGTTTCGTCCACCAACTGGAAACCATAGCAAGATACTGGTATCAACATAGGTTTTAAGATGCTCAATCCAAACTACAGGAATATTAGGATATCAATTTATTCAAATTACAAAAATCTTTCTATTGAAAAGTACAATTCAGAATTGAATGAAATAATAGTGGAAATTCGTGGAACAAGAGGTCAACAAAAAAAATTATATCTAACTTTCGATGCAATATCAGAACCTCTAATTGCGAAATCCATTTGTGAAATTCGATAGAAAATGGTAACGGAGGGAACCCTCTCCCTTCAATGCAATAACAGAACTGTAAATGCAAAATCGATTTGTGAATTCGAACAAAAATGGTAACAGAGGGGAACCCAAACCCTTCGACACAATATCAGAACCAGAAATGCAAAATCGGTTTCTAAATTCGACAAAAAATGGTAACAAAAGGAACCCTAACCCTTCGACGACATATCAGAAACATATCAGCAAGATCGATTTGTGAATTCAATCAGAAAGGGTAACAAAGGGAAGCCAATTGAGGGGAAATAGATAAACCTTAGTCTGAGTTTGTTCGCCCGTCATTTCTACGCAAACTCTCTTCACCTCTAAATCGATCGTCCGCTTATGGCCACAACTGGAGAAACTCAAGTGTTGGAGCTCTCACTTCAATTTGGGGTGAGGACACAACGAAGAAGAAGAGGAATTGAAGGACAAAATGGTCTGCAAAGTGCCCTAAATTCTATGTGGAAATTTGGGTTTCACACTATCGGAGGGGTGTTGGTGATATTGTCTATTCTGTGAATTGTAGATAATAAACTAAATTTTACCGGGTCAAGAAAACAAACCCGGGTCAAGTGGGTAGACTAACATTCCAATCAATCAGCTAGAAAAGCCCATATAACTATCTCTATCGGACTTATTACTACCAATCAATCAAGCCCTAATTATTTTTTCTTTATATTTATCTATTATTTTATTAATTATGCATTAAAACTTATATCCAATTAAAAGTGCATATTTTTACGAGACAAAAGGAGTATTACTCATTATTCACAAATTTATTGAATTAGAATGTTCATGACTAATGTTTTTGATAGTAGATATACGATTTGAATGACTAATGTTCATGACTAAGGGCATTATCGTCTTTCTCACTGTTTAAAGCACGCGTCTATATAATCCTTCAACTACAAAATATAGGGTATAAAAAGCCCCAATTCTCCTCCCTCTCTTTCTCTCTCTACTTTCCATCACTCTGCATCGACGCCCTCACACAACTCTTCTAGATTATCCAAACAATCATCGATCAAAATCATCCCAAAAATCAACTTTCTGTATGCTTGATTTTTCCTTTAATTCAATTCGGAGGGTTTGCGTGTGTGAATTTGCGAGTTTCGTTAACTTTAATTTTACATCTTGTGTAGGGACAGTGGTATCATTAGGGGAAAATGGCGACTTTCGAGCTGTACAGGAGATCCACGATCGGGATGTGCTTGACGGAAACTCTGGATCAGATGGTTTCTAGTGGAGTGCTGAGCCCGGAACTCGCCATTCAAGTTCTTATCCAATTCGACAAGGTTCCTATTTTCGCTGTGATTAGTGGTTCAATTTCTGCTAATTATGATTCACCTACAATGCGTTATGCTTGTGTTTAGAGATTCCTTGAATTGATTTGGAGAAACCGATGATTGTATTGTAAATTTGTGACGCGAAGTTGGAAAATATCAATGAAAGGCTGAAGTTAATAAATGACGGAGTAATAATTGGATCCCGATTTGGATTAGAGTAATGTGTTGAGAGAGTGAAGATGGGAATTATAAAAGGAGATTTTACATTAATGTGTTAGAGTGGAAAAGATCTGTTCAAACTTGGGCCTCATGGAAGTTGTCGCACAAATGGAACACTCTCCTACCAATCGAATCTAAGACTGGAAAAGAGTACAAATGGTACTGATTTATGAACTTGAAATATTCAGGAATAGGCTTCAAGGTAAATGGTTAATATGTTTGGTAAAATTTTCCTCCTTCCCTCCATGATCGTCTAATGGTGACATTTATTATCAGATGGTCGAGCAGTAAAGGGATATAAATATGTGTTTGTGACTTTGCAAACATCGACATAATGCTATCCTTGTGCATGTCACTGACTAAATCTTTCTTTTTGTATTTTTGCCCCCACGATTGCAGTCAATGACAGACGCTCTGGAAAATGAGGTGAAGAACAAGGTTTCAATTAAGGTAGAAAAGACAAGAGTTTCCTTAACTCTTTCCAATATCCATGCCTTTGTTATTCTGACATTATAATTGAAGTTAGGTTATTGATGGGAGGAGTTGATTTTGTGATGTTTGCGTGTCTGTGTTTTCCTCTATTTTTTAAGCTAAACTTGTTGGTTTAATTCTCGCATAGCTTTCCCTTGTGCATCTTTATTTTCAATAGGGATGCTCATGCTTGAAGGGTTTCATAAGAGTATAGTTGTTTATAAGATCATAAACATTTTGTGTCGAGAATTTGGTTAGAACATGAAATTTGAACAATGATTCTGAGTTTTGCTAATCTATCAAGATTCAAGAATGAGCTGATTCTGTGTACTCTCCCCTAGATCTAGTAGGAGGAGGAAGCTGTTCAGTTATGTTGCTCCTCTAGTCTTCTGGGTCAGGAGTGCAGGTTTTATAAACCATATCATATAATCTTATATTGAACACTCAAACTTTTGTTGAATAGTTGATCAAACTTGATTTAAAATGCTGGTCTTCTCTTTTTAGCATGATGAGGGATCAAAAGTGAGAATGGTGGATAGGAAATCAGAAGTAAGAGTGGTGTTTAACAATCTTTATTCTATATGAGTTAAATAAATTACCGTCATTACAATTGTAAGCATAACAAGCTAACATTTATAATAACACATTAAAATAGGTCAATGACTAGGTTTTGATGGAGATAAAAGTTGAATTACTTGGTTCCACCTATTTGGCATTACCAGTACAACCTATGTACACAGTTGCTTCCTTGTCGATTTAGTTCATTGAGTTTGTGCGTCTTTGTTGAACTATTCTTGCAGAATTAGTCCTGAGAGAACAAGTAAATAATTTTACCTCCTAGGGTGCAGTTGCACCTTTGCTTGGGCTTACTTTTTTAAGTGAACTACATAAATAGTCCCTGATCTTTCGGGAATGAACAAATTTAGTCCCTGGACTTTAAAAATAGCATGGGACATTCATGAAATTAGGGTGTAATCATATTCTTGGTACTTTTTCTTTTTCTTTTTCTTTTTACATATTTTGCTACTGAAATACCCTCCAAGGCATGAAGGGCATATAAGTGCATTTATGTCAGTTTTTAATGATTGAGTGCCACCCCCTTCCACGTCACTTCTTCTTTATGTTTTTTATTCTATGAATTTCTCTCTCCTTCTTCAAAACCTAAGCCTAAAATTATGCGGCTGCAATTCTGTATTATTTGTGATTGATCTCTTTTCTATTTTGACTGTATCACATTTGATTGAAGAAATACACAAGCAAATTTAATTAGGACAAAATACATTTATTATTAATCCATGATTACAGGTGTTGCAAATCCCCGGGACTGATTTGGTTATGTTATTGTTTTTAAAGCAAAATTACAAATATCTCGAGAGTGTTTGACTGTTTGTTCTATAATGAGTAATTGTATTTTTCCAATTGCCATGTATATTTAGTTGCTGGCCTTATTTGTTCTATAATAAGCAATCGTATTTTTCCAATTGGCATGTATTTTTACAGTTCATAGAATGAAAAACGTAAAGAAGAAGTACGTGGAAGGGGGGTGCTCAATTATTGAAACCTGACAGAATTATAAATGTACATAATGCCCTTCATACCTTGTAGGGTATTTCTGTCCCAAAATATGTAAAAAAAAGTGAAAAATACCAAAAATGTGATTACACCCTAATTTCTGGGATATCCCATGCTATTTTTAAAATCCATGGACTAAATTAATTCATTCCCGAGAGATCAGGGACTATTTATGTAGTTCACTCTACTTTTTCTGTCTTTTTGCCCCTTTTTTGGAGTCCATATTTTCTCATTTTCTAGTCTCATATTTTCTTTTGTTCTGCTTTGTATTCTGTTATGGATATCTCAAGAATCTAACATTATCCCTGCCTATAAACTTTTGCATCAGTTTTTGTTATTTTAGGAAATTATTGTTGTTCTGAAAAGACTTGAGTGACTTGAGTTGGGTAGGTTTTAAAGAAACATGTATCTTAGGCTGAACCTTCTGAGAAGTGATTTTGCTTTTTGAAATTATTTGGCCAGTAGCTGTTTTTCAATTTATCCAATGACCACTGAACTTTTCTTGTCAAATTTGTCTTCAGTGATGTTTTTAGTTCTTGTATAATTTCTGTTTTTTGCTGTGTTCAGTATAATTTGAAACCATCTGCCTGAAACCTATCCATGTTATAGTTTTCTTGTCTTCGAACTACTTTTCCTTCCGGTAGTCCTAAATTAAGTATTGTACTGAAATTGCAATTTTTTCTTAATTGGTCAGTTGTCTACATAGTACATACTCTCTGTTTTGATTGATGATTTTTTAGTGTTGACAGCCTGAGTACAGAATTTCTAACATATTTTCTTCGTACATTGTTATCATTGTTGCGGTCAGCAGTACACACAACTTGGCACCATAGATTGCAATGAATTAGGTTACTAAACTTGAGCAGTCCTTGCTGACGAGCTTTATAGCTTTAACGTATAAGGGATGATTCCGGTTTTATATATACGTTATATGGATTTTTGTCCAACAACTTGGTGTCCATGTTCTTTCTCATGGAACTGCTAAAGTATGCATATATGCAGTCCAGTTTTCCGTTTGTGACGTTCGTCATGTTTTACAGGGGCATCTTCACACCTACAGATTCTGTGACAACGTCTGGACCTTCATCGTACAAAATGCTCAGATCAAGAGCGAGGAAGGCCAGGAAACTGTCGGGTCTGTCAAGATAGTCGCGTGTGATTCGAAGCTGCTGACTCAGTGAAAGGACACAAGGATGGAATTCCTATGAAGTTCCATTTTTATCTGCTTTTACTGATGAAATGGGCCTAAAGAAAAGAGAAACTTACAAAACATGGGAGTTATTCGATGGCGATGACCGCGGTGGTGGCGCCGTGCAGCCATAATAAGATGTACACTGTAATGGCTCGTGCCTTGTAATCGACCTCTCTTGCTTGGGGTTAGACTTCTGTTTTCTTGAGTGTTTTTTTTTATTTGTATATCTTGTGAATTTCAGGTGTTATCTTTACTTAGATTGGGAACTAAATGCACCTTTCCACTTGATTGGGATATATTAATGTTAATTGTGATTAATTGGTTGATTGAAAAATATTATTGTTAATTACTTAACTGTGATGTGTATTGACACGTAGAAGAAAGACAGAGATAAAGGGCATGAGTAATCGACAAAATTGTGATCCTACCTAAAAAACAATTAGGTATGTATCTGAATTAAACATTAGGATTGACCCTTTTCCCCCAATCTTAATATTAATTTATGTATGCAAAATTGCAAATACTCTTCTATAGGCTTAGTAGAGATTATGAATATGATTTGCCTTTAAAATCAATTATTATAGTGTTGCTTTTTCGACCTAATCATGTATAGATTATGTTTATGCATACTTGATCAGTAGTCTTTTAGTGCAGTAGCATTTATGTTAAGCCCAATAAAACTTTTACTAGCGTACTTTCTTTTCAAATCAAAATAAAATTTTAATTTAACTTATAAATGTTTAATACATTATATTTTTAAAGTAAAAGTTCTATAATCTGAAATCAAACTTATACTTTTTTTATTAATCATTTGAATTTTCCTGAAAAAAACATTAATGAATGTGTGTTTTTCTATTACGTTAGGAAAAGGCTACGTGTTTATTGCTACTGTAGCTATTTGTTTTAGACTGTTCATACGCATAACAGCCTTTTTATTAAATGTCACCTCTACTTCGAATTCAATTTTGTCTGTAAACCTAAAGCAGGAATGCAGAATTATTCTACTTATTTATTTTATTTCTTTATTGTTTGATGGTGGATAATCATATGAATGTCTCCATCCATGGAATATTGGATCATACTATTTATTTGGACAACGCATTAATTGAGTTAAGAATTTACAAATTTAAGTCTAAACTTTCGAGTTTATGCTAGCTATCAGATTAATAAGATTAAAAGCTACATCAATTTAAGAGTACTATATGTCTTTTTTATTCCTAATGGTGCTTACACTAATCTTGTAAAGTAATTGCACCAAATCATTAGTACTAGTAATAAACAAACGTTCAAATATTTTTTATGCATGGAACATGAAAACTCTAACATGAACTTATTAATTAATTACTCCCTCCATCCCGGATAATTCGGGTCACTTTGACCGGAAACTGGTTTTAAGAATTGTAATGAAAAATTGGTTGAAAAAGTTAGTGGAATGTATATATTAGTTTTATAATAAAATGTGAGTAAGAATGAGTTAGTGGAATATGAGGCTCACTACCAAAAAGAGTAAAAGTGAAATAGGACAAATTATGTGGGACGGACCGAAATGGAAAACTGAGACGAATTATCCGGGACGGAGGGAGTACATTACACTGAATTAAAAAGTAATTGTAATTGAGCTATAACCAATGTACAATATTTGTTGAGTATAGAGTCCAGTAATACAATTGTTTATAAATTCTATTTCTATGCATGAGCTATCACATTCTATCGAAGATATAATACTTATACCATACGACTCCCTTACTAGATGAACGCATAACTTATAAGTTCAAATTCTAAAGATTTTTTTATATAATTATTTTTACTGCAAATACAACTACTTTATAAATGGAATATATTGGATATGAAGTGTTCTCATAATCACATAAATCACTATAGTTAATTGTCACATGCATTAGCGGTGTGGTATGGGTAGCTAACTTATAAAATTGGGAATTAGGAATAATGTAGTCAAACTACATTAAATGTATCTGCAGATGCCGTTTGAAATTTTAATATTTGAAGCCTTGACATTCATCAGATCTATTCCTTTCATTTTAATAATTTATTGTACAACCAAAATTTCTTGGATTTGGGACTAATAAGTTGCCTGCAGTATTTTGATCTTTTATTTATGCTCGCTTTTTTTTTTATTGACGTCTAGGATTTGTAGGAATATCCCTAGTTCCCTACTACCATTGGTAAAATTCTCAGGTTTAGTGGGAGGTATATCCTAATAAAATTTTCTGATGATAAAATATAAATGTATGGTATATCATTAAAAAAAAAACATCCATAAATTTTTACTAAAATGGTCATAAGTCACAACAGCTCCAAATTTAGCAAACTAGTGCAATAACCAATTACATTAATTGATGAAAATTATTAATTAGATTAGAATCTAAGATATTTAATCATACTATAATCTATAAATATAATAGGTGGATGAGTCAGACATTTGTTTGACTTCATAAATATATGGTAGGAGTAATAATTAATATACATGTGTTCATTCATACAAGAAAGAATAATACATTGGAAAAGTGAATATGATCATGATAAAAGATATTTTTTTGACCGTTGTGATTTTCTAATGATCAAATCCAACATCCAATCCAAAGTATTTTAAATTTGTCGTTAGGGTGTACAACGTGAAGATCAAGCTGGGCTTCTACCATTATTATTAAGTTACATTAAAATTAGATGAAACGCACTTATTATGCACGATGAAGAAAAGAGAAATTGTTCACAAGAAATCAAGAATAGTATAAGGATTTCAAATCAATATAAATGTAAAAGAATAATCTAACTAATTCAGATAAAGGACTATACAAATTACTGCAAGAATCAAATCTTCTTTCTCAAATGTCTCTCTAGTTGCATTTGTGGCCGTTTTTATGAGTAGGAATACTCTTCCGTTCACAACACTAGTAGTCTTCCGTTCTATATCTTTTACCAATCTCTCTAACATAAACGAATTATCAAATTTTTGTAAACTTTACCGTTTAAGTGAACTATCACTCCATAGATGTACATATAGAGAGAGTAGTATGAATGGCCATTTATTTTGACTTATTTCATTTGTATTTTATTTAAAAAAAAGTAGATTAACTCATTTGATTTAAATTTGATCATTCAAGTGGAGTTTCTTAAATGAGTGGGCTACTGTTGAGGTTTTAACCTTTACCTTTTCACTTTGTCCTTGCTCATAAATGAAAAAGGGTAATTCTGGGGAAGAAAGGCTTATTCCAGCAAAACTGGTGAGCACATAGCCAGCAAAATCCCCATTTTCTTTGTTGGTGTCTGTGCTAAAAAGATTCATCTTTTCGGCCTAGAACTCAGTTTCCAGCACGCGGCCTCATTTATTTCTCCTCACATTTGCTAACCACCGCATCTTTATTCACATTTTGATTTGATTCATTATTTGAGGTGGGTTTCTTGTGTTTCTACCATTGGGTTTTGTTGGGGGTTTACATGGAGAGTGCCTTTTGGGTTCTGTCTGTTGACTTCATTCTTGAAATTTATTTAATTTAGTAGGAGTACTATATTTTGGATTCTTGCATGATTTTCACACCACATGGTTGATGGCCTTCTGATTATTTCTTCTGTTCCTGAGATTATGATTTTTCATTAATAGAGTAGTATTGTTGAAGAAAACCTATGTACTAAGCGATCCTTCCATTTTTATAATTACAGCCTCAGTGAAAATCTATACGGAGAGATGCTCATTGTCTACCGTTTTGGTGGTTGATTCATCTGATACCGAGATGCTGTTTTCCGTTGCAGGTTTTGAACTGTCACAGTAATTATAGTGCACATGTTTTATGTTTTTTTCTGATTTCTTTATGAGATTTGGAACTTGAAGCCTTTTATGAGCACTAGGATCCCTTGTTGTTTGTTTATGCATATTTTTGCCTGTATATCTTTATGCTGATTAAAGAAATAGGGAGAGAGAGAGAAAGTGAAAGATAAAGAAATAGTAGGAGGGTGGCTGGGTGGAGTTAGATTGGGTGTTAGTGGCAGCTATCTCTGGTTTTGGGGAATAATTTAGTGTGTAAGCCTGTTGGTGATGTCTCCTTTGCTCACTAGGTGCTTCCGGACTCCGTGGGCTCTGCCGCCGACCAAGGAAACAGCCTCCTCTGTAGCTCTCTTCCCATTCAAGTGATCCATTTCTTTAAAAACTCTGAATCTGTATTAAACCCCCATTCCATATCCTCTCTCTAGAAAGTGAATAAAAAGTTGCTTCTTGCCCGGTTGGTTGTCAAGATTCGGTTGCACGAAGCATTTATCTTTTCGCCTCTTTTAGATCCCATCACTTTTTCCCCTCTACAACTTCAAGAAATTGGCTATATTGAGAAAATTGGTCCCCACTCCTGCATTTATCCATTTCCAGGGATTCTCTCCTCGATTCAAGCCCTGTCGGATCGTTGGAAATGCTCGAAAGTCAATCCGGCCTAGTGCATTTTGCTGTATTCAGTTGAGTAGTGTGGAAGCATTGTGGTGTTCTTTCCCCCTTTTTCTTCAAGTATTTGGGTGAGAATAGATCTTCAAGTCTGGCAAGATGAAGTTTATGAAGCTTGGATCCAAGCCTGATACGTTTCAGACCGATGGGAACAGTGTCAGGTTAGATCTCTGCCCGTCTTCCTCTTAAGTTCGATTTTTGTATCTTCCTTTGAATGATTTTGTATGCTTGCTGAACTTATGTGAATCTTTTCTTTCTTTTCTTTTGTTTGGCTTTGTATTATATGTCTTTTCCTGTTATCTTTTTGCTGTCTCCACTTTCTATCTTTTAGCTTTTTGATGGAAGGTGAAAGTATGAAACATTGGGCTAATTCAGTCGCTATCACCGGATTAGTAAAATCATAATGGTTGTTGGTCAATTTCCACCCCCTCTTTCTCTCCTTTTATGTGTACACAGCAATATATTTGTCTAAGTCGCCGTTCTTGCTCCAAGAAGCTTTACTCTTTCCTTTTGATGTTTCTGTGCATTTGCCAACTCGAAAAAGATTGTTTATGGGCTGTATCCCAAGTTTTTAAGCTCTAGCTTCGTCCCTGTTGAGTTGGATGATTTATTAGCAGGACTTATTTCATGGCTTTCGACAATTTTTTAGGACAAATATATATAGCTTTTCAACTGAAGCTCTCGACCCATCCCCGGAAAATGCATACACAACTGAATTATTTGATGCATATGAAACCGAATAATGACTATGACTATTTTAATAGTACTTCAAAGCTTCTTGAACCATCGTGCTACAGTCACTTTCCTTTTGTGAGTGTATTCGTGAAGGTGGTGATCGACTTAAGAATATCCTAATGTTAAAACACTCTTATCTTGCAGATATGTGGCTAGTGAGTTGGCTACCGACATTATCGTTTACATTGGCGATGTTAAGTTCTACCTTCACAAGGTATGGTGATCTTACAAATATGCGAATGGAAATTATGTCTGTAATTTATTCGTTAATGCTTGTATTTATAGGCCGATCATCTATTTTACATACTACTATTACAGATAACTATGACATCAATACTGATTTTTGGCTAAAATGAAATGTGCAGTTTCCTCTTCTCTCTAAATGTTCACGGTTACAGAAGTTAGTTTCTTCGGGTAATGATGGAAATGGCGATGAGGTCAATATTGATGATATTCCAGGTGGTGCCAGCGCCTTTGAAGTTTGTGCCAAGTTTTGTTACGGGATGACTGTAACCCTAAATGCTTATAACGTTGTTACAAGCCGTTGTGCTGCTGAGTATCTCGAGATGCATGAGACAGTAGAGAAAGGCAACCTCATCTACAAGGTCGATGTTTTCCTCAACTCGGTGATTTTCAGGAGCTGGAAGGACTCCATCATAGTTGTTCAGACTGTGAAATCCACGTCCCCGTTGAGCGAGGAAGCAAAGATAATCAGCCAGTGCATCGATGCTATCGCTTCCAAGGCGTCCGTTCATGTATCTAAGGTAGATTGGTCCTACACATACAACCGGAAGAAGATTGCTGAGGAAAATGGGAACGACCCCGGCTGGGAAGCCCTCAGAAACCGAATGGTCCCGAATGACTGGTGGGTCGAGGACTTGTGCGAGCTCGACATAGATTTGTTCAAGAAGATCATCATGACTATTAAGAACAAACAAGTTGTATCTAGTGAGGTGATCGGAGAGGCTTTAAAAGCATATGCTTACCGTAAACTACCCGGCTCTGGCAAGAACGTTATCCAACAGAATGATCTGGCCAAGTATCGCAACATCTTGGACACCATCGTGTGGTTGTTGCCCGCGGAGAAGGGCAGCGTCTCGTGCAGTTTTTTGCTCAAGCTGTTGAAAGCGTCCATCTCCGCTGACTCAGGAGAGACGGTCAAAATGGAGCTGGCGAAAAGGATAGGGCGTCAGTTGGAGGAGGCTTCCGTCACTGATCTGTTGATCCGAGCTTCTGACGGGGAAGAGACAATGTACGATGTCCATGTGGTCACAAAAATACTCGAGGAATTCGTGACACGAGACAAGAACTCCATGGCCGAGATGGAAGTTGGTGGTGAGATTCAAGATATGTCGAGCCCCGTTAGGCCCGGGATTCTCTCCGAAGCTTCGAAACTGATGGTGGCAAAGCTTGTAGACGGCTACCTTGTTGAGATTGCAAAGGATCCTAATCTACCACTAGCTACCTTCACCGGGATTGCAGAGCTCGTCTCGGGCTATCCCAGGCCTTCCCACGATGCTCTATATCGCGCCGTTGATACATATCTCAAGGTAAACATTAAAAAAGAAAACCTTTGCTTTGTTGCGATACATTAGAGCGAGTTGTTGAAAATCTTGTGTGGAACGATGGCGCAGGTGCACCCCGGGATCAGTAAGAGCGAGCGAAAGAAGCTATGCCGGTTGATGGACTGCAAGAAGCTCTCCGCGGAGGCGTGCATGCATGCCGTGCAGAACGAGAGGCTCCCTCTACGCGTGGTGGTGCAGGTACTCTTTTTCGAGCAAGTCCGGGCTTCTGCTTCCTCCGGAAGCAGCACCCCGGACCTACCCAAGGCCATCAAGGAGCTCAACTCCAGCTCCTACGGCAGCTCCCGGTCGCAGACAACCAACACCGACGAGGATTGGGACGCTGTTGCCTCGTCGGAGGAGCTCAGAGCGCTGAGAGGCGAGCTGGCCTCCCTGAGGGTGGGCAACGGAGCGATGCACGAGAGGAGCAACGGGGAGAGCAAGATGAACGGGAACTCGGACAGGGCCGCCATCAGCAAGATGAAGGGTCTGATCATGTCGAAGAGGATCTTCTCCAAGATTTGGTCGAACAAGGCGGCGCAGGCGGAGAACAGCGGGTCCGATTCATCGGAGAGTCTCGGCTCGGGCATCCACGACGAGGCGAAGTCAACGCCGACGAGGAAAGGGAGGCATTCTGTGTCTTAGAGAGAGGAAAGATCTGGTTTTTGCTTTCTTTTTAATGGATCTTTCTTTACAAGATTAGTTTGGATTCTAATTAAGCGTCGAATTTAGCTTCTTGTAGTCTTAATTCTAGTGCAGTAAATGCTGTTTATTACTACTACAACTTGTGCTCTCAAAACAAGCTAGAAACTCGTTTTTTCTATAACAAATTCATGTAAAAATTTCTTCTAATAAACTCATTGCTGACTCAAAGTGGAACATTTTATCGTGGACGAAGAAAGTACCAAGTTTCGACTGCATTGGTCTACTTGTAAAACTAAAAACTCATTTCGTACGATAATACGAATTTTATTTTGTCATTTTGATATTTTCATCATTAGAAGTCTCATTTTATTAGATTCCACCCTCCATTAGCCATTCATACTTTTTGTAAAATTAATATATAAAAATGCAACATTTCACTTATTTTGGTGATATGTCTAATGTAAAATTGGATTAAGTTATATCTTAACTTGGTTTACATATAACGAGATTACTATTTAAATCAAAACGAAATGGGAAAATTTAAGGTAGAATCAATTGAGAAATATACAGCGGTAAATAGTACTGCTACTATTTAGTTTTACAGTTTTAGATTTACTCGGTGCGGTCAAAGTAATTGATGCTATTTTTCATGCGCAACGGTTGATGAAACTTGCGCGAAAAACCCCAGAATTTCTTCGGCAGCTAAAATTTTTCCAGAAATCGCTGTCAATTCTGTTTCCCTCTCTGAAATTCTTCGCATTGTGGTTCAGATTTCTATCGCAATGCACCTAAACAGATACATGCAAAACATTTTGCGGCAAATTTCGCGCTAGATCCTTTTTTGGTATTGATTCCTCACTGTGAAGCTTCGCGGTTCCAACAACACCGTTCAGGTGAATTTCCAGTTGGATTTTTTAATTTTCGTTCTATTTTGATGTTTTATTGCTGAGTGATACTGTAGATTTCGGTGATTTCCATTTTTAAGAACACATTGTGGTTTTTTTTCGTGTATGTAGTGAATGATTTGATTTTGTGATATATGTAAGCACGTTTGCTCAGCTCAATGTACCATTTTATTTTCGATTGTCGCATTATGCAAAGGCTATTTATCATAGACATCCTTCTACTGACTTTAGCCAATAACAGTAGGCCTACATCTATCGATTCTGATTTGCTTATTTAGTCGGTGATTCCCAAGCCATACTTGATAGCACTTGTCATATTTTGCTCTCTCTTAGATGGAAGAGACGAAAAATGGTGCAACGATTGATGCCTCTGCAATAATTTTGAGCATTGATGAGTTCAAGGTGAGGGCTAGTTTGTGTTTTGAGTGTATGTGTCTTGATCACTTTTACGTGAACTGCAGCTGATTCGGCTGCTCTTCTATGCGCTCTCCTGTATAATGTAGGGTGACTTTTCATTTGATGTACTGTTCCGGAAGTTAGTAAATCAGTTCTTACCATCGTGTTTAGAAGAAATAGATGCTTCTGAAAAAGCTAGTGTAAATGATGTTATGCCACGTGGTCATACGCGAACGCATTCAGAAGCTGCGAAATTCTCGGTAGGAATATCAAGTCCGTTGTTTCCCGAAGTAGATGCTCTGTTATCTCTATTCAAGAATTCGGGTATGCAGTTGATTGATCTTAGAAAGAAGGTAAGTTTCAACATAGTACTGGGTTATCGGTTTCTTTTACTTGTTCGCCTTTCTAACATTCATGTGTGCCCAAAGATTGATGGGAAACTCAACAATCTCAAGAAGGAAGTAGCAAGTCAAGATTTTAAGCACCGTAAGACACTTTCTGAGGTCAGTTGTTCTAGCTCTTTTATTGCATGTATTACGCATGTCCTTTATTGTAGAGTGGTGGCTCTTGAACTTTTTTGCTTAATGGTTGCACTTTTCTGTTTTTGCTTCTTTCTTCATGCGGCACACAGCTCGAAAAACGTGTTGAGGTCCTGTTCGATAGTTTTGCAAGGTTGGATTCCCGCATATCGAGCGTTGGCCAAACTGCTGCTAAGATTGGGGACCATCTTCAGGTGAAACCATATGCAACTCTACATGTATAGATATTCGTTTATAATTTTTATTTGATGATTGCCATGTAAAGCTAATCTAACACTTGATGCTACTTCTTCTATTGCTGTTTCACTTACTTCATTACTTATTGTCATCCTTATTGTCAGAGTGCAGACACCCAGAGAGAAAATGCCACTCAAACAATAGATCATATCAAGGTAGACTCTTTATAAGAAGGTTCAGATGTACCTCTATGTGTCTACACAATTGTGTAGCCATAAAAGCCTCTCGGCTTATGATGATTAGCAATGTCGACACCATCTTGAATAGTGCTAAGCGATCTTCATCCTGCAGTACCTGATGGAGTTTAACAGCAGTCCTGGTGACCTAATGGAACTCTCACCTTTATTCTCAGATGATAGCCGGGTATCTGAGGCTGCATCAATTGCTCAAAAATTGAGTAAGATGAAACCCTTTTATGGGAATCTGAGATTAGCAGTTTTTTTTTTTAAATCTGAGCATAGAAGTCCTTGGTATAATAAGTCTTCTGTAAATTGAAAGCCATCTCCTGTAATTTAAATCATGTTCCTTTCTTCAGAAACTTGTCATATGATTTGAATAAATCATGTCCTGGAACTGAGATAAACCTCTTATTCATGTACTGTGATTTATATTTCTTTCTTGATTACAAAAGTATGAAAATTCTGGTCACTTCTGTCACTATAGGATCATTTGCCGAAGAAGATCCTGGAAGACAAGCCATGACTGTCTCAGGAAATGCAACAGCAAGCAAAGGATTGGAAGTTGCAGTTGGTAATCTCCAGGAATATTGCAATGGTATGATTTTGTTTTTAGTTGACTGATCTACTTTTGGCTATATGAGCCATTTAACTTGAAATTACTGAGGACTTCGAGCCTATGGTTGTAGCATATCCTAGCGTAACTGTGCTTCAGAATCGGGTTCGATCGACAAAGTATATAAATTTTTAAATGAAGCTCACCGCTTGAATTCTGGTTCTTGAAGCACACATTTAAATTGAATCTAATATCCCCCCTTTGCTTAGTTTTGATTATTGGTTTTTGTTCTAAATTGTGTGCAGAACTGGAAAACAAATTGCTGTCCAGATTTGATGTAGCCACGCAGAAAAAGGATCTGTGTTCAATGGCACAATGTGCAATTATTTTGTTGCAGGTGATTTGTTCAATCAGGCGGGCAGAATGTTTTGTTGCAATAGAGCATTGTCCAAGATTCACGCTAAGGATTTTCATCATGTCTATAAAATGACAAAGAAGCTGAAAACTTTAAGAAATCAATTAGTGCAATCTGTTATCTATTTATTTTTTTACCTTTTAGGTGCTATTATCTTCATCACCTTCATTGTTACTATTGTCATATGTTTATATTATTTCTTTCAAAGGATTGGTCACTGGTCTTGTAGATTAAGATATGTGCCATTAAGAATGTCTGCATTGTAGGGTGTTATCTTAGCGACATATGCATAACTTATGTTGCTTGATTGTGTAGCTGAAATACTACTAGTGATGTCTGTATTCAGTTCAACAGGGGTACTAGTGTTATGCAACATTATGTGGGGTTACGTCCAATGTTTGATTTGGAGGTCATGAATGCTGATGTCCAAGTGGTTCTTGGTGACTCTGGATCTCAACCCATTCCTAGCAATGTTGGGCAAGGGCTCTCTTCATTGTACAAAGAAATTACTGGTATGAAAAACTCCACCTTGTCTCATGAGTTGGGATAGACAACTCATTTTGCTTTTGTTACTACTTTCTTGCAGATACTGTAAAGAAAGAAGCAGAAACCATAACAGCAGTATTTCCTTACCCCAATGATGTCATGTCGATATTGGTTCAGGTATTCTGGCTGATTGATTTTTCCATGCATTAACAAGACCTGGCTATTATTCTGGTTTGATTGAAGTCATTGATAATTTCAAAATATACTGCATTTTTTTCTGACGTCTCAAATATCTTGCATATATTTCTCAAATATGCATAGATCATAGGATATCTGGTATCTACATTATTGATTTTTTTTTCACATAAAGCGTGTCCTGGAAGACCGAGTTCCTAATCTTCTTGAGAAGCTATTGCTGAAACCATCTCTTGTTAATCTACCTTCCAAGGAAGAAGGAGGGCTTATATTAGTGAGTCCCATAAGCAGCTGGCAAATTCTATTATGTTATGAGTTCAGAATTAAAAATATTAACAATTTCCTTATAACCCTCAGTATCTGAGAATGCTAGCAGTGTCATATGAGAAAACGCTCGAACTTTCTAAGGACTTGCATAGCGTGGGATGTGGTGACTTGGATGTTGAAGGTACATAATATAAAGTTATTGAGAGATTTTCTACAACATCAACTATCTTCAGCCTCTGACTTGGGAACATATTTTTTCTGTTATGTGCACATGTACAATTCTATGTAAATTCAGGAAAAATAAAAAAGGTTTGATGTTCCTTTGATTCTTTCATCATGGTATTTATGCTTGTGTTGAATCGACTCTACTAGATCACATGTAAGAAGATAATAATTCAAAGGAGAAAGTCATGTTCAGAATATTATAAGAAATCAAGCAATCTATTTATCATTGGACACAACTGTATATTGGTATACCTTTTCTTAATGACAGAGACATAATACGATAAGATACAATGTCTAACTGAAGGAAACTTTTTATGCAGAAAATGCTAGCATAAATTAACTGTTGAATATCTTATCGTGTGGCATCACAAGAGATATTTATTGGAAAAAACAGTTCCTTCTGCTGAAAGATATTATCTGCTATATTAACAGATTCTGTAGATAGCACATTGATGAATTTATAATCTTCATCTTATCTTTCTATGCAGGCTTGACTGAGTCACTTTTTCTTCCCCACAAAGATACATATATAGATTATGAAAAGGTTTCTCTTAGGCTACTCTATAAGGCAAAGGTCCGTCCTAAACTATGGATCGCCATCTTTGTCTTCCTCTCATGCTTTAGAAAGACAGAGCCTTCTGACCTAGTGGCTATTATCACAATTCATATACTCACTAGCTTAATGCTTTGTTTTTTCAAATGGCTGTGAAAATGAAAATGCTTCAGATGGAGGAACTAGGAATTGAGTCCTCGTCCTCTGAATCAAAGGGCACAATTGGGCGTTCCAAGGGAGCATCCATTGCATCTTCTCAACACCAGATATCTGTCACCATTGTTACAGACTTTGTACACTGGAACGAAGAAGCCATATCCAGATGTACTTTATTTTCAACACAGGTATATCTGGTTCGACTGTTATTTATTCTGATATCAATTACATAAATTTGAGAATTTCTTGCTGGTATTTCTCGAGTACAAACATTAAGAGATAGAGAGAGAGTCCATTATGTGATTGCAAAAATTGTTCCATAGCTTTAAACTAATAGTAGATTATATCTTACTATCGTGCAGGAAACTATTCTTGCAGCTAACGTTCGGCTCGTTTTCACATGCCTCTTGAAGCAGGCGAGATTATCAGTCTCTTGCAGTACTCTGAATTCTTTTTGTAGGTGTCTAAGAAACTATTTTATCATCTTCTTATTCCTTTTTCTTCTTTAGGTAGGTCAATATATAACAGAAGGCCTTGAAAGAGCGAGAGAAAGCCTGGCTGATGCTGCAGCATCTAGAGAACGGTTTGTTCTAGGAACTAGTGTGGGTCGAAGAGTTGCAGGAGCCACATCTATAGTAAGGACTTGATACATTTAGCTTTCTTGAGTCTTTCGATGGTTACAATATGCAAAAATGATGTCGTATTTGCAGATCTTGTTCTTGAACTATTTTAATGTTAGAATTTTCATGGTATTATGTAGGGAGAAACTGCTGCTGCAGCTGGAGAAAGTGGTTTTAAAACTTTTATGCTTGCTCTACAGCAGTGCGGAAGTAGTGTGGTTGTTCTTCAACAAGTATGTCATTTTGCTTGCAGTCGTGTTTCTTGACTTTTATTATAGAACTTGTGCCAAATCTTACTAGTAAGAACTCTGCTTTTGCAGTTTTTTGCGAACTCCGTTTCTCAAATCTTACTGCCTGTGGAGGGTGCACATGCTGCAGCCTGTGAAGAAATGGCATCAGCAATGTCCAGTGCAGAAGCTGCTGCCTACAAGGGGCTCCAGCTGTGCATTGAAACAGTGATGGCTGAGGTGAGTACTAAAATTCTCTCCGGAAGTGTGATATTCTTGTTTTCTAAGAATTGAATTTTATTACTCCCTCCGTTCCTTTATAGTTGAGTCATTTTTCCATTTCAGGAAGTTCCCTCATAGTTGAGTCATTTCCATATATAGTAACTTTTTCTTCTTTCTTACTTTACTCTCTCTTACTTTATTCTCTCTACTTTATTCACTTTTTACTTTATTCTCTCTACATTTTTCTCTTTCTTACTCTTTTATCTATTTATTTAACACACTCAACATTCATTTCTTAAACTCCATGCCGAAAAGTTCCGCCTCAACTATGAGGGAACGGAGGGAGTACCTTTTTTACATGCCTCTTTTGGTTTACTTAGATATTGTTTTATTTGACTATTGAGTTATTGTAAGGTTGATCGTCTGCAATCAGCTGAACAGAAAGCTGCAGATTTCCGATCATCTGACGATGGCATTAGTCCGGAGCAGCGACCAACAAATGCTTGCACTAGGTGTGAAAGCTTAGTCATTTTTTACCTTGTGTATATGATGTTCAATTTAAAGTTTGTTCTTTAGGCAGCATACCAGGAATATATTGTATGGCAATTATTAGATTCCCATTTACGTGCTTTTTTTCTTGTTCTTGTCTTTCTGAAAGAGTATTTTTTTCAATTTCGTCACATTCTCGGTCTACTCTTGTCCGATTTGCTTCTATACTAAGCTCTGGTTTCTCTGCCCAATTTCAGAGTTATTGCCTATCTATCCCGGGTACTTGAGTCTGCTTTCACAGCTCTTGATGGTTTGAACAAACAGGCATTCCTCACTGAACTGGTAAGGAGATTGTTTCCTTGTAAGAAGTTGAGAGTGTTCTGGTGGATGTGATGGCTTAGCTTACACTTGATTCATAGCAGCCCGGTGATTATCGTGTTTTAAAACTATAGTGTAAATTCATTGTATGTATCTCTGAGATTCTTGACATAAACAGAGCGAAAATCTTGTTTGGCACTATTCAGTAAAGATGTCTACTGACCAATATATATTCTCTGAAGTGATATTGGCTTTTGTTTTGGATCGCAGGGTTGTTAATTGTTATATGTTGCCGAACTATTGATATATTTCATTTCATTTAGCTTTCATTCCCCTAATATTGATATAACCAATTACTTAAATAAATGAAAATAATGTTTAACTCATTTTTTTATTTGAAATTCATTAACTGATGTGGTAAAATAACATTTGAAACGGGTGATGTTACAGGGAAATCGCTTGCACAAGTTGGTAATGAGTCATTGGGAAAAGTTCACTTTCAACTGGAGGTAGTTCTTGATCTCTTTTATAATTCTTTTTATATATCTACTGAAGCTTCATATGTGATGGTGATTACATGCCTGAGAGTGACCTATAACTGTAATTTTGCATCAACAATATTCCACGAGATAAGTAGGAGGGAGATAAACATATTTGGTTCCTGAAACTTTCTTCCCGCTGTTTCTATTTATTTATTTGACTTAGTGATGCAACGAAGCATGGTTGGCATAGCTCGTATAGTAGTGAAATATCTCTAAGAGGACATAAGCCACCAGGGAGAATCTCTGATAAAATGTTGGAGAATTCATCAATGGAAGAGGGACGAGCTACATGATGATCAAGCGAAAACAAGAAACACATACGAGAGATATGCAACCATCATAGCAGCTCAACTCAACTGTCACGATGTCCAACAATAGGGGCCATGCATCCATGGGAAACAGAACTAAAATCAGCTTCACCCAAGGAAACTTGTAGGAACACACACTGAACCAAAGTAAACATAGAAATAGCCGTTTGGATCCATGATAGAGAATATGGCCAAGGGTTGGGCTTGGTGGATAGAGATAGTTGACATGATGTTCTTGCAGGCACCTGAATCAATGATGGCGAGAGCATGACGTTGGATGTAATCAGGAACAACCATGGGAGTGACACACACCCATCCTAGACCACCACTTCTTTAAATATTTAAGAGATGGATAACCAAAATATTAGTAGGAGGATTGACTTGGCTAACAAAGTATATCTAAACTAATCTTAGTATCTTGAAAATTCATAATCTTATACTCTGTAAGAAGCTCAAAGTCATAGTTGAGTAGATAGATTGATCGTGAAAATAGGAACCTTTACCGTGAATGAGCTTGAACGGGAAAATAATACTGCCCTGAGCTCCATAGGGTCAATGCATATTGAGAGGGCTCTATATTTGGTCTCATAGAGTCGATGTCTGCCACACGCTAGCCCTATGAGTTAGCTACATGATTCATTCCTGACTGTATTTTATCTTGTGGTGAGACGTGAAGTTGCAACTAACTCCCACATTTTCTTCCATTTTGACTAATGTAAAAAAATATGCAGTGGAGGACTGCAGCTCAAGCGTGACATATCGGAGTATGCAGACTTCATTCGGTGTTTCAATGCTCCTACAGTAGATGAGAAATTCGAGCTGTTGGGCATGTAAGTGAATTTTTATGTCTTCTTCTCCAACAAGTTAAACAGTCCCGTATTTACCATTTTCTCTTCATCCTGTCCGTCCAGCCTAGCGAACGTGTTTATTGTCGCTCCTGAAAGTATTTCGTCGCTGTTTGAAGGAACCCCAAGTATAAAAACAGATGCAAAAAGGTATGACTCAGGGTGTCGGATTCATAACATCAAACTGCATCGTCTCATCTTATTCTTATTATTAGTTTGTGGATTGCAAATTCAGGTTTATTCAGCTCAGAGACGATTACAAGAGTGCAAAGCTGGCAACTAAACTCAGTTCTCTGTGGTAGCCACCTCTAATCAATGCAGAAATAGGGTCTATCGTTTTTATATTTAAAGCTATGATTGTGTGATTCATTGGTGATAACAAATTGATTATTCACACATATTAACATGTTGAATACGAACTATGCGAAAGCGGAAAGGTGTTCGTGTTCATGTTCATGTGTTTTGATGAATTCCAAAGTAGGGTTTGATCGTCTTCCAAGTAATTATATGCTAAAAATAATTATGTTGTTTCCCATTTATAGTATATGTTTACTTAGGACCATAACCCCTTACTTAGAGAACGTACTTGATTTTATTGACTCTAATTTTCCTAGCAACAAAATTGAAGTTGTCTAAAATGATAATTGTGCAATAAGTCTCATAATAATCGTTTAACCCTTCAAATTTAAATTGATTATAGGAGTAACAGGGAAGTGATCAATTGCTGACTAATCATTTAATTGCTAACTACAACTAATTTAAGATCATAGGATTTTAGAAAATTTGTGGTCTATAATTTGTCACGTGTAATTTCATTTTTATTAATTAAATGAAAAAAGATTAAAAAAAACTACCAAATTAGGGTTTTGAATTAAAATGTCAATATAGTGTTTTGAAAATATCAACACAATGCTTTGAAAATGTTAACACATTGCTTATATTGACATTCTATATGTATTATATCGATATATTTTATTACTATGTTGACATTTGTGTTGTACGAAAAAATTAAAAAATTTTGAATTTTTTTTCAAATTTTGACGTCGGAAAATATGCAAGTGAGAACTCGTTAGAATCCATATGAAATTATCTTTAATTTGATATATGTTGTGCGGAAAAAATAATTTAAATCGAGAAAGTTATATACGTTTTAAAGTTTTGAGATATTTTTCAAAAGTTAATTACAACTAATTTGTTGTAAATTGACGTTAATACCTTATTAACGTTTTTTGTTGATCGTATTGACGTTTCGAGGTTGATGATCTAGACCCTTAATTTGAATAACTAATGGCTATTATTTAGTTATAGTTAGTAATTAAATATTGAGTTAACAATATAACATTCCCTAGGAGAAACATTGTAGTAATAATCCATTACTTTCTCAGTATGATATTTTCATTTTACATAGAGTAAAGACCAAAATTGGTCCTGAATATATGGTCATTTTACGATTTTGGTCTTAAACTTTATCTTTTGGATTTTTTGGTCATGTACATTTCAAATCGGAACGCAATTAGTCCTTGACTAACTGTTTAGTTAAAAACTAACGGTCAATGGATTTAATCCCGATTTTGACCAAATTAGACTTTTAATTCTGTTTTTTACTCACTAATTAATTCCTTAATTATTTTAGTAAATATTCATTTAAAATCATATCGTGTTATGATTTAGGTTAAAGCTCAAGAAAGAAAACCCAATGGCTACTTTCACAGACAAAAACCTAATGGCTCCACCAACTAGCAAGACAAGAACTAGCAAGCATACCTTAACATTCAACCTAAGCCCGGCAATAGATTGGAATGCAACCACAAGAGATTTTGATAAATCTTCAAAATGAAGGTGGGTGCTCACAAATGGAGTCTTTGTTCTTCAACAATATTCAAAGTCTAATGGCAAAAACCCCAGACATGGGTATTTATACAAGAGGATAAAAGTTCTAAAAAAAGAGAGACAAAAAGCGTTCAAAAACGCAACTCGCACAAAACGCCCGGGTCAGGCGTTTTCCTTGCCCAAGTCGGGCAAACTCTATGTAGTCGGGCGTTTTGCTTGTTGGACTGCGCGGCTTTCGTAAAACGACCATAACTTCCTCTTCCGGGCTCCGATTGAGGCGTGTAAGGTACTCACGCGAAACTCTTTTGACGATGAAGACAATGGTAGTCTTAGAAGATCATTTAGACACCATCTTGATAGGTATATTGATGTTTGAAACGAACTCTAGCTCCGGTGTGGTTTATTGGATGTCTTCATTCCTTCTATTGGTTTGGATTCACGTCATTTTGTTTCTCATTTTCTATCGACGCGTATACTATATGTTTACTTGGGACCATAATCATTTGTTTACTTGGGACCATAATCATTTATTTAGAGAACAAAATTGGAGTTGTCTAAAATGATAATTGTAAATTGTGCAATAAGTTTCACAATAATCGTTTAACCCTTCAAATTTAATTTGATTATAACGGAGTAATTCATTACTTTCTCAGTGATCAGTGTAGTATTTTCATTTTGGGATATTGGCATCTAATATCACGAAACTTTTAAAAAATTAGGTTTTTCCCACGAACTTTAAAATTGGCAAATAATATCATGAACTTTACCTCTTGTCTGTTTTTTCCCACGAATGAAAAAATTCTTCAAATAAACGGATTTTTTTCATAAGTTCTCAACAACAATTTTGAGAGCTTCAAGTTTTTCAATCTTTGAAGATAGTTTTTCTTGAAGTACACCTCCAAAATTGTTTTTCAATCTATTAAAATAACATGAATTTTTTTATTCGTGGAAAAAAACAAACAAGAGGTAAAGTTCGTGATATTATTTGCCAATTTTAAAGTTCGTGAGAAAAACCCAACTTTTTGAAAGTCTTATGATATAGATAGGGGTGTGCATTCGGGTTTCGGTGCGGTTTTTCGCCCAAACCGAACCGAACCCGAAAAATCGAATTTAGGCTAAAATCAAAACCGAACCGAAATCGAAAACCGAAATCCGAAAAACCAAAAACCGAACTAAAAAAAACCGAATTAAACCAAAAAACCGAAATTATATAAAAACCAAAAATCCAAAAAAACGAAAACCGAAAACCGAACCTAAAACCGAAAAATCAGGACAGAAAGTTTCAACAATTACAAACCATAACATTGATAATATCCATAATCTAGAAAGGCATCAACTAACAAATACAAATATGAAATCCACATTCTACAATAAAATTCATCAACCAAAATGTCTTCAACTGAAGTTGTGGAGACGACAGCGTGAAGCTGTCGAGAGAGACGTCGGCATGGTGCGTGAGACAAACCTTCTGAGTTGGGCCGGAGCTGGCCGATGGAGGGGCGATAGGCGAGGACGACGGCTTGGAGTTGGTGGTGGATTGGTGGAGGGGTTAGAGAGAGAGAGGAGAGCGGCGGATCTGTTAGAGAGAGAGATCTGAGAGCGGCGGATATGAGAGGAGAGCGGCGGATCTGAGAAGAGGGAGGAAGGGAGGCGGATTTGTTAGAGAGAGAGGAGAGCGGCAGATGTGAAACAGATTCACAAACGTGATTTTTCAACTTTCAATTTAGGGCATAATTTTGATTATAATTAAATAATATATATATATAAATAATTAAATATAATTCGGTTTTCGGTTATTCGGTTTTATTTCCAACCAAACCGAATCGAACCGAAAAACTGAAATTTTTTAAATTTTAAAACCGAACCGAACCGAAAAACCGAACAAACCGAACCGAATTTTAAATTTTCGGTTTGGATCGGTTCGGATATTCGGTTTTCGGATTTTTTTTCTCACCCCTAATATTAGATGCCAATATCCCTTTCATTTTTACATATATTGGCAGCTTTTCTTTCTTCCCTTTTAGTTTTTTGTTTGTTTGAAGAGCTGGACAACTTTTGGAGATTTGTCATCTAGTGAGTTTACTTTTGAAACAGGTTTCATGTCAATTTTTGAATTGAGTTCCTGAGATTTTCAACACTTTGTATTTGTTTCGGAATCAATTCCATTAATGCATATCACTACATAGGATTTACATATTATTAAGTACTCTCTCCGTCTCCGATTAGGAGTCACACTTTAACCAGATACAGGTTTTAAGAAATGTAAAGAAAAATTAGTTTAAAAAGTTAGTGGAACGTGGGACTCATTCTTTTATATTGGTTTTATAATAAAATTTGAGTGAATTAAATTAGTGGAATATGGAACCTACTTACTATTTATGGTAAAAATGAAGTGTGACTCTTAATTGAGGACGGACCGAAATGAAAAAGTGTGGCTCTTAATCGAGGATGGAGAAAGTACTATATAACTAATATCAATATCTAAAAATCGAACTCATATTATACTAACTTTATGCATTCATATTCGTTCACATTTCTTAAAACCTAAGTTGCCAAAAATAAGACAATTATCAGTAGACATAGGGAGTATGGTGTAGTATTTTTTAGTGCATGTACATATGTTGAAGGAAAATTTTATAATCACCCATCCCTTGTAGCAGTGGACCTAGTGGTGACCACCCATCAACCCAACCCCTAATTAAAGTATACTTCCATATTTACTATTTCTCTCCACCAGTTTCTGGAAACTACATAATTACATTTATTACTCATTCTAGAAATTTGAATTCCCACCCATATTAAATTACTTGATGCAAAATGAAAAGTAGCATATACAATTCGGACTAACCAAGAATTTCTTAACAACAATACAAAGTTAGAATATTACATTTATATATATACAACACTTCTCCACATTCTCCATGAGAAACAGAGAGAGAAGTGTGCACTAGCTAGTTAGTGAGACAAAACACTGTAATATTAGATACCTTTGAGGTAGACAACAGGAGAAACCAATGTGTCACCAAAAAATACCTCCGAAGATTAGTCGTCAGTCGTCTGGCCTGTCTCGATCACCTCGGATGCTGCCTTTCACTAGGTCTAAAAGCTCGACCGATGTCACAGTTAGCACGTAGAATGCGCAGTCAGATACAATCAGTAGCTCTATCTGTCTTCGGACATGCTCTTCCGTACACGGTTATTACACTGTACTAGGTGTGTTCTTAGATTACTTTCTTTAACCTGTGATGTTTAGCTCAGGAATGAATCATCAACGATTAACGATGTCCATGACTATTCTCGGGTTTAAGGGCTCATACCTGCATGGCTTCTAAAAGGGAAATGTAGTCTGTGCATTGCTCAAGCAAAGCTCTCTCCTTTTTCATTACTTTCGCCAGTTCACTCACTAAACAACTCACTTCCTCGACCTGAGAGCCATTCGACATAAATGTGAGACTTCTTCGACACTTCTAGAATCGCTAAAATGTCAGATTTTGAAGAACGTAAGAGTACTGAGATAAGGGAGTTACAGTTGGGAGAAGCAAATATGCTGAGTTTGACATTGCTTGCATGACTTCAACAGCTGAACTGATAGCTTTCTGCAAGCTTTGGATGTCAGCCTGCCAAAAAAATCATTTCATCATTCGACTGGCCAAGCTACAATGCAAAAGTTTCGTACACAGTAAATGCATAACCAAGTTACATACGGTGGCTCCTCCGCCAACGGGAAGACGAAGAGTGCTAGCCTTCAAAGCTTCAATAGCTCCGACCACAGAAATCAAGTGGTTTTCATCCAAAGATGCCCAATCCTCCAAAAAGGTCATCTAAATTGCACGAGACAAAAAAAACCACTTCAGATATTGAAAACAAAGATGACCTACTTATTTGATGCCCACCGTCCATGAGCAAAAATACATACACGTCGATTTGGGACCGTGTGAAATGGATGATAAGTATTACTACATATAGATAATTTACCAGGCATGACATGTACACCACCTACACAGCTAGAATGTGCAAATGATCAATAAATGACACAGAATGGGGAAACTGTAAATAGAGCTTACTTGTTTTTTCAAAATGGAAGCTAGTTTCAACTTTTGTCTAAGCAACTGCAATCTGTGTCTTCTTTTAGCGACAGTATCACGTAGATCTGAGCTCGTTATCCATGCGTTCCACAGATTCTTCTGGTGAAGTCAGAAGGTTTTAGCTAATAAATTTCAGAGGCTAAATATAATTTCAGGGAGGCGAAATCAAAATTTATGCAGTACTCAAAGTTGATCATCATACTCCAAGATGGGAATCCCTTACACACTAGATTTGGTCTACCCTATAACTGAAGGAAAACACTCAAAACCTCAAAGAAGATATGCCTCAAAGCTCAAACTACTTGGTATTTCAACAGCACTATCTTTTTATGCCATTTTCAAACTTTCAACATTTCTTCAGTCATTCAATTAAAGATGATGCCTCAAGGCAACACCATCATCCAAGCCAAGCCAGAATAAGCACATTTACATGTAGCACCAATCCAAATATTTGAGATTAAAAAAAAAAAGGATATAATCCACAGAGTGTAACTGATACAGATGAGATATGGTCCCAGTTAGGCAGATCTGCATACATATCTTATGATTTAGTTGCATACTTATCTTTGTGATTTACTTCCTTATTTAAGTAGGATTTGATTTTATCTTATTTATTTCCAAGATCAGTTAATTTATTTTTATCAGGATTAGGATTACTTTTCTGATTGCAGTAGGATTCATTATAATTTCATATATAAAGGATGAGTCAAAACATCTTGGGAAAAGATCAGAGATAGAACGGTATTAGACCATGGCCTCCTGTGTACTTTCAGTTTTAAAGTTTGTTTCCAGTTTATGTTGTTGTTCGTCAGTCTCCAGCCTTTACTCTTATCAGTAAAATCCCACATTTTAAGCTATGTTCACCGTTATCTAGTCAATTTTGATTCTATATAGACATGTATTATAAGGATTTCTAAACTAGTCTGTTATTCATTACAGCCTATAGAGGAGCATTACATGTAAATAAAGCAATTTATACAAACAAGTATTCTCTCCCTCTTGATTTTTTACTATTCACTGTATAGGATTTTAAACCAGCAAAACAATTTTTTTCACATAGATATCATTAAGAGCACCATCCACAGGGATTATAAGATGTTCGATGTAGGTTGTTTTGGCTGCATTCCTGATATTTGTCACAAGATAATGCAGAGCTATTTATAAGCCCTACATTGTTGGCAAGTGAATAATATACAGCACCTACAAAGAAATAACTACAAACAGTTCATTGATCTCTTATCGTTCCATCCGCCTATCAAGAGCTTAAGAGACGCCATCTCTTTTATCATGAATTAATCCATATCTATCATGTATTATGTCAAAAACAAAAGGAACGTCTGCTGATGCAACAAAATGATAGAGAAAAGTATAAGAAGAAGATTCTGACCTCTGCACTGCGTTTCTGTACATGCAAGAACGCTTCAGTTCTAGCATTTACAAAGCGCCACTGCAAGTGCCGGTTGTACAAAAGCCTCAAAAAATGAGCATCTAAGATTTTTCTCTCCCCAACTTTCCCTCTCTGTACATCAACAGCAAAACTAAGAACCGAGGGCGTGTCAGTGAAATTGTTGTTAATGGTGCTAACAGCATTTCTGATGCGAGATGGACTATATCCCCTGGATGGAGACGTTCCCACAGGTGTCATAAGCTTGCTAGGAGATGCAGCCCTAACACTACCACGAATAGGAGACGACATTGTTCTTGGGGATGACATAATTGAACCGTTACCACTATACTTTTTCAACTTAGGGGGCACAATCAGTTTAGAACCAGGACTTGTAGACAAAGGTGAGCCGGGATCCTGCAGTCTCCTAAGACGGCTGTTAGTTTCTTGCCAAAATTTAGCTGAAGCAAAAATTCCACGAGGGCCATTTTTCCTTTGGGAACCAGGGCCACATTCTTGAACTTCTGAAGTGCTACCAGATGAGACACTATCCGAATCAGACGTGGTGAGGTCACATGGCATCAACGCCTCATTATTAACTGAATTTCCATACGGGGATCGTTGAGCCACATTTGGAAGCTCAGAGTGGCCCAAATCGAGACTCGCCCTACCACCAAGCGAAGACCTCCTCTCATCAATCATTGAGTCCTGTAGTGATCGAACAGCATTCCCAGATCCACTCAGGATACTGCTCTCCTCAACACTGCCACTACAATCCATACTCCTCGAAAGGGGATTCATCAACCGATGCCTAGCTGGCCACCTGTGCTGATCAGCAACCTTACAACTCTCTACCTGACCACCTACAACATCGGCCTTCCCCCTCGAAGGAGTACTACCCCTCCTCCTCTCCGGAGTCCCCTTCCTCACACTACTCAAATTAGGGGAAGGAGGAGCCACCTTAGTCTTACTAATAGGCAACGAAAACGCCTCCCCTTGAAACGAAACAGACAAACTCCTAGTCGAGGTCACAAGAAGCTTAGTGGCAGCTGAAACACCACCATTCTTAGGGTCAAAATCAGGAATCAAAGGCCTGGCAGCCACAGACCGCCTCCGGTCTACAGAAACAGACCTCTTAGAGGCTAATGCCGGCGTATTCGCCATAGGGGTGGGGTTTCTTGACACCACAGGCGAGGGGAACCTTCTAGAAGAAGAGGAGGAGGAGGATGAGGAAAGTGAAGATGAATTGGAAGTTGAAGTGGAAGAAGTTGAAGGGGACATGTATCTAGAAGAGACAATTCTTGATTTGGGCTTTTTGGGATTATTGGAAACCCCATTGCTGTTATCTTTTTCAGAGGGCAACAATGGGGGCCTAGTGGTTTTGGGGTTTTGGGGGTCGGTTGTTGAAGCTGCTCCAGAAACAGCAGCCACCATCATCACAATTCAAGAAGGGGAAACACACACAGAGAGAGTGTAAAGACGAGAAATTTGAGGAAACCCTCACATTTTGATTCCAGTAGAAAGAAAGAGACTTACACAGAACCCTCTTGTAATCGGCATTTCAAGATCAAGAGATCCCACTGTAGCTCAAGAAGGCGTTATGGGTATGCAAAAGATTCCACCTTTTTTGCTTTCTTCTTCTTCTTTGAATGTCAGACGCCGCAATACAGCAGCCCATCTAATTTAGGACAAAAATATGAACAATGGTGCAGATGGGTTTGCTGCAAGAATTATAAGAAAGAGAAAGTGTGTGTGTGTGTGTGTGTGTGAGAGAGAGATGAGATTTGGGAGCAAGGAATTCTTGGGCAAATTCAATCTAGCTGAATTGGATTTAGAGAGAAGTGTTGGGGAATCTTAACTAATCCTAAAATCATTCTCTAATAATACTTTTTTGCACTTTTTTTGTGTTTTAATAATTAGAACTTCTAACATTAATGAAATTTGGATCCACTTTAACATATTCTTCTGTCTATAAAATGTTTTATTTTTAATTTATTTGCCTATCAAAATTAGCTTTTCATTTTGAGTTGTCACTAAATAGTCTTATTTCTATTCATGAAAACTTTTACTAGATTTTTTCTCTTCTTTTCTATTTTACATTTTATCTATTTTTTCATTCTCTCTCCTTTGCCAGATAAGCACATTAGAGCATCCGAAGCGGTGGCGTCCGTCCGTCCGTCCGTGCCGCTGAGCACGAGTTCGTCCGTCCGCCTCTGCGAGTTGTCCGTCCGTGCCAGCGGCACGGTGCTGCTCTTAGCTAAGAGCACGTCCGAACCGCTGAGCAGCCTTACGTGGCGGCACACGATTGGCCAACGGCAATTTTGTTTCTTTTTGTAATTTTTTTAAAAAATTCGAATTTAATTTTAAAAATCATTTTTTAATTATAAAAAAAATATTTTCCCACTTCTCAATAAATTATATCCGTTTTCTACACACTTTTAATTTATTTTTCAATTTTTCCCTCCAAAATTCACTTTTTAATTATGTATTTTTATTTTTTAGAATTTTAATTATGTATTTTTTATATTTTAATATATTTTTATATTGTAGAAATATTTTTAATAATTGAAGTATTTAAATTAAATAATAGAATAGTGGGACCCTTAAGCTTGTCCTTGCGGAAGAGCACGGATGTGGGTGTTGTGCTCTTGCCTAAGGACAAGAAGTAAAAGTGGATCCAGGCCCACTTCCGTGCTCTTATTTAAGAGCACGGATGAGGATACTCTTATAAATTACGAATTGTTTTATGAGTCTTAGTCTAATATGAGTATTGTGATATTTAGTTGAGTATGTGGTCTATTCACTTAAAAGAAATAGAAGTAAATAAGATTTTTAATCATGTACCTATTAAAAATGAGATTTTTATCATGGAAGAAGGATTATATTTTAGTGAGGGAGAATATATTTTGACCGACTTCTTTGGTCTATACCAAGTCTTTATTAGACACTGATAGATGTGTCTCAACTTAAACTTTGGAATTAAATAGATGTAACAAAACTATGCCTCCTTTATAAAATATTTAAGTATTTGTTTGTATTAAGATGGTGATTATGACATTACATTTACCCACTATAGAATTTTTTTTCTCATTTTTCAGTGTATCACTCAATATTGACCAATTACTTATTTTAAATTTTTCTTTATTTTTTGAGTATTTAATAAGTAGTAGTACTATAGTATAATAATGTCAATTAAGGTGGTATATAAAAGTCTATACATATTTTTTCTATTTATGATAGCCATTAAGAAACTAATATATTTAATAGCATGATATGTGGGTGTACTATAAACACATACCTTCGCAGTTGAGATATATATTCATTATTTATACATCATTTAAATGTAAATTTATATAGTACTACTATGTGATTAATATTATTGATAGTACATACACAATATTTTTCTGACTACGTACAAACTTGAGAATTAAGATGATTCAATATGGGTAAGACTTGACACTTCTGCCCCCTCTACAACATTTTGTTACTTAGCAAAATTTCATTCACCTACGCCTAGCTAGGCATGGTCTTTAACTTTAGTTAATGAATTTGTCGATGTATGGGACATAAGAAAATTTAAAACAAAATAAAATTAAAGTAATGTTTTTGCTGTAAAACTTTGACCCCAATGGATTTCTCACATTTTTTATGCAATACCTACTAATATGATGCCACTAATAGGGCACTTAACCCAAAAAAAATAAATATGAATATAGAGCTACGGTTAATCAAATTGCTGCCGTTACAAATAAATTAAGCCATAGGGCATGAATATATTAATCTAACCTAATAAAAACCATTACACATTAGTTTCTACAAAACATATATACCTAAAAAATTGATTTTGATTCCAAATCTAGGTCAAAACCAATTTGGCCAGTAGTTAGTAATAATATGCTTTTGTCAATATCATTTATTAGGTTAGGTTTGAATGTAAGAGTTTTTTTCAATATTTGGCCGAAGTTATATAAACAAACATAGGGTTTTGATCTTGCAAAACTCAATTTTAATACAAAACACGAAATCAATATACGAAGGTCATTTTTGGTCATTGTTAGTTGATTTTTAGGTCATTTTAGTAAGAATGGCCTAAAATGATCTAAAAATAACCTCAAACGCGGATTTTATAAAATGACCTAAAATTGATTGATATGATCTTCCTTATTTTTGGTTAATTATTGACAACCGGATTGGAAAATCTCATGGTCAGGATTTGACCTGTGTTTTGTATCGAGATTAATTTTTATTCTGATCACTTTCCAACAAACATATACTCCTACTCCGTATTCTTTTTTTAGGGGAAATAGCAAACATACGTAACACAACAAAATCAATAGTTACATATATGATTGAAACATAGATTTTTTAGTGAGCTTTGTGCAGGCCAGATACAAAACACGGGCTATTCGGATCGGTAACATAGCTACCAAATGCACAAATAAACCTAGATTACTCCCCTTATCTAGTCCTAATATAGCTACCAAATGGTCCCTAAAGGTGTAACTATTGAAAAGCCACATATCAAGTGAAAATAGTAACTATTCAAATTTCAAAAGCTAAGTATAACTTAGTAATTAATAGATGGATGGAGATTCTAACCTGACGAAGTTGAAAGTTATATCTGAGGGAGGGTGTGTTCTTGCAAATACATTGACATTTTTGTTGATATATTTATACACATAAAATACAAGAAAGTTTTAACCGTTATATATTTGTGTGTGTGTGAGATACATAAAAGTGCCCAAAGAATGAGGGCACGCATTAGATAGGTATTTATATATATATATATATAGGGGCACACTAGGGTGCCACCATAGTTAAAATAACACCATACCACCAATATAGTCCGTTAGATCTCATCTATGGACGCCTAGGATTAAGTTTCGTGAAAAAACACGGGTTTGCAGTCTACTGTAATAGATATTGCATCTACTGTATTAGATATTGCGATCATGGTAAACCGCAATATTGTTGTGGTACTGACCGCAATATTCAATGAACAAGACTGCAATCTGGTAACGTAAAATTAGAAATTTCCTATTTTACCCCTCCGTGTTTTTACACGTGGCAGCATGACAAGCACACGATTTTTAGATCCAATGGCCTAAAATGGTGGTATGATGTTACAATAAAGAGGGTTGTTATCTTAGTACATCCCTATATATATATATATAGGGGAGCATTAAGGTCCTATTGTCCCCTTAGTGTCTATTTCCTTCTTAATATCAACCATTAGATTAGTATGATGGACGGACTAGATGAAGCCTCACAAAATCATCCCGTGTTGCATTATTAGGTTCATTCTGTGCATTATATGGGTAAAATTGTAAAACAACCATGAATAAAAACGGCAGGAGCGAGATTTAAGCAATCCTTCCATATGCTCACTCTCTCTCTCACTCCAAACGTCTCTTCCCACCAGCCCACGATTCTCAAATCGTCTCTCCCATTTCAAACTAGGAAAAACCCTAGCCGCTACTCAAATTGAGAGACACCACCACTCCTGCCGATTTTTCACCGTGAAAAGCACAGCTGATCGACGATTCATAGTTCTAATGTGATTCCTTCGCCGCACGATGATAGATTTAACGTCGACAACAAGGCGGGTTTCAAAAGTTCCGATTTTTGGTAAGAAACACTTCTAATCGTCAATTTTCGCCATTAAAACAGTGACGATTTTGTCACACATTTGGTCGACATTTTTGAAAATCGCTACTATTTGTTCATGTATTTTTGTTTTTTGTTCATTATTCAACCTTTTAGTAAATTCGAGTTCTGAATTTGGGCTACGATCGATTTTATTTATCCCAAATACTCTTACCAAAAACGTCGTTTTTCGGCGTGAAAAGCTCCGTCGTTCGACGATTCGTAGTGCTGAAGTTCCGATTTTTAGTCGCGTGGGCTGATTGAGTTCCGATTTTCAGTCAGGCAGGCCGATTGAGTTTCGATTTGCAACAAGGTGGGTTGCTAAAGTTTCAATTTTTGAAATGGTGTTCACTATGTGGGCTACTCTTTCCATTACAGATGATTTTGTTGATTATTGTGTTATATCTCTGATTTTGGTCTAATTGGATGTAGGTATTGAACTGATTTCGTTGCTGTGTAGTACAAAACATCAATGGCGAAACGAGGAAGACCCTTCAAGAGTCAACCAACACAATCTGAAGGAAAATAGTTTCCCATGTTCTGATGCATGTTTCGTTGATTTTGCTACATTATTGATGATAAATCGTGAATTGTAACTCTGTAAAGTATGCATTACTGTCAATGGTGAGTGTTTGATGAATTGGTTTGCATATGAAACGATTGGTTCAAAACGAGAGGAAGCATTATTAGGTGGTTTACATTATTTGTATAAAACTGTGCATTATTCAGTTTAAAATGTACATTATTAAGTAATTGATGTTATGTTTTGAAGTAAAAACCTAATCTGTACTATTTTTAAAGTTTGAATCTTTGCATTATTTGCCAAATTTTTAACATTATATGTTGACATTATTATTCGGTTAACATGCATTATTATGTTGATATATTGCATTACACAGTAGAAATTTTAAATTATTGAGAATTGGTGTATATCTATGATATTATTATTCGGTTAACATGCATTATTATGCTGATATATTGCATTATTCACTGATCCGTGCACATTATTAGATACTATTGGTACATTATTTACCATACAAAGTCTTAAATGCATTAAAAAATAAAATTTAATTCATGTTGTGGTGCTATAACCTAGCCCCATGGGTTGCCAAACCCAATGGGAATGATTCAAACTCTATGCCCTTTCTAAGTGGGTACTACAACCTAGCCTCATTGATTGCTAAACCCAAAGGACATGAATTCAATTTCCTTTCAACATTATTCTCATCAATTTGTGCATTATTCACTGGGCCGTGTACATTATTAGATACTATTGGTACATTAAATAACTAAAATCGTACATTACTTTCTGCAAAATTACGAGTTGTCCAGTTGATATAAAGACGCTGCAAAAATAATTAAGCTAATCAACTATTATATTCAAGATTAAGAAAGGAAAATAAATTAATGCAATATAACTACCAAATCATGGGAGGTGTGAATTATGGATGGGAGGCGTGAATTATGGAATGAAAATAAATGGTCAATATGTCAACTTCCTTTTCTACCCTTTTTCGAATTTTTTAATATTTTAATTAAATACAAGTGGCTCTATTTTGGGCCATTAGATCTTTAAATTGAATGGCCAAGATTAAAAAGAACAATAGAACAATAAATCAAAAAAGGATATGAATACATCCCTATATATATATATATATATATATAGGGGTGCACTAGGGTGCCACCATAGATAGGATAACACCTTACCATCAATATAGTCCGTTAGATCTCATCTATGGACGTCTAGGATTAAGTTTCGTGAAAAAACACGGGTTTGCAGTCTACCGTATTAGATATTGCAGTCCTATCTGTATTAAATATTGCAGTCGTGGTAAACTGCAATATTGTTGTGGTAAGACTGCAATATTCAATGAACAGCACTGCAATCTGATAGCGTAAAATTAGAAATTTCCTATTTTACCCCTTCGTGTTTTTACACGTGGCAGCATGACAAGCACATAATTTTCAGATCCAATGGCCTAAAATGATGATATGATGTTACAATAAAGAGGGTTATTATCTTAGTACATCCCTATATATATATATATATATATATATATATATATAAAGAGTGTGTGAATGTGTGTGATGCTGTATAGGATGCATCGTCACATTCAGTCTCTTTCTACCTCTTCTTTTTTTTTCCCTTGCTTTCCACGCATTCCATGGATATCCATTTCTTCTTTTTACTCTTTTATTTACAATCTTTTTAATTAGACTAGATAGTCAAATGCATATTTTAAACAATCATCGGTTATACAAAAAATAGCATTTAACTAACCATGTAATTCACAATTAAATTTATTTTGATACCTTCACGAAGTAATAAATTAGGATTTGATCCAACTGCCTGGTTTTCATATAGTGGTAGTAGTTAAGTCATTGATCACATAAAAAAGCTATTATCAACCAATTTATAAAATTAAAAAGCATCACCATAATTAAAGAATTTCTTCTAAATAAAAAAACGCATATGACAAATGTGTGCAACACATATTTTTATAATAGGATGTCGTAGAACTTAATTATGTACTAGTATTTTTTAAGCACTCATGACAATCCAATAATTAATTTTGTTTGCCCTTAACTTTGAATTTACTTTTTGATGCTTTATATATCTTCTAACAAAACCCTCTTTTAGATCTTCATATGATTTAATATTCCATTTTTTTATTGCACGTTACGAATATATATACTTTATTGTGATAGTAAATGTAAATTGTGAGTTTTGACTAATTTTGTAAATCGATTCGATTTTTATAATATTCAATTTAGGTACCTTACCAAACAAACCTAACTAAATAAACATTTCCATGATGTATATCCAATTAAATATAATAAAAAAAATTATATGACATGGATTACGATATTTATTTACGGTTCCTATGCATTCCCTGTCAAACACTTGTCTTTGTTGATAATTGCATGAATTCTTGTCTCTCTTATATACATCGCCACTTTCCATATTTCGATACATGCCACATTGCAAGCCCAATAAATTATTAAAATCGAGGGATAGATATTTTCCTTCAATATAAATTTAGGCCACTATTTGTTTGATCTAGAAATTTCCTCGAGATTATGAAGTTATAAACTCTAATCTAATTTGATTGTCATCGAATGACATCGATCTTTTTATATAGGACTATTTACTATTGGTGAATATGGTATACAATGTAACTATAATATAATTAATATTGATTTGCTTCGAAATTCAAGATAATTTATAAAATAAAGACAAAATACGTAAATACTAAAATTACGTGATTCTATCTATATGACTATAACCTTTTGAATGAGATAAATATGTAATGGAGTATATGATAGAATTGGAGATAATAATATAACAAAACTCAACTTTGGCTAAATTTTGATTTTGAATATTGATTTTTTTTCAAAAAAATACACATTAAATTGTTAATTTTATTATTTTGATAATGAGTTGTATACTTGAATATATACCAACCACATTTAATGTGTCACATTGAAAAAGAAAAACTATATATACGCAAACTCCTTAATTTATCTACATTTATTTTGTCGATCAATTAATACCAAAGAATTAAATATAAAATTAAATATAAGAGTATATTAGTAAATAAGTTTGACTAGCACTAAGAAATGAAGTGAAATTATCTAATTGGACGAAATGCGAACTAGTGGAAGATTATTTCCAAATGTTGATGCTAAGTTTAGTCATATTGTAAATGTATATAACACATTAAGCAAGAGATTCATCACATGGCAAAATAAAATAGTATCTCTATATATAGATTCATCATAACTTCTCTATCTAACTAATTTCTAGACCAACGACTTGCCAACAATATGCAATTAGTTTAGATTTCATTCCTTTCCAATCAACAATTATGTAAACACATATATATACATCGTATATATACATGTGTTATAGAGCTCATACACGTAGCATATGTATTTCCAAACCCCCTCCATTGCAAAATAAATAAAAAATATGTCAAATTTCGTTATTTATAATTCTATTTTTGATAAGTGTGGAATGGACTTTTATAATATATTTTGTGAAATATTTGACGGTTTGTCTTAATTTCAAATTGAAAACATATATATAGACGAATACGTAGTATATATATGTACTTTAACAAATGAAAATTGATTCATAAATTTTACACTACACATGCATGCACTTCCTTGATGGGTCAATATCTTAAAAGTTTGGTAGTTGGAAAATTCGATGGCATTTGACTTAAGTAACACTTGCTAAATTAAATGTGATAGTTAAATTGTGATTGATTAGAAATCAATGACTCAAAGTGATTTATAATTCAAGAAAATTGTGTGTCGTAACCACTCAAACTACTGCCCCTTTTTTGCATTATTTGTACAGTATTTTTCTTTAAGGAATGTTTGGCCGATTATGTTTATGGAGTATAAATGATTGAAAATGGTGGCACTTCATTGTTTTCAAGCTATCAACTTTTTTATTAAGTTTTCCTTTAATTAGATTTCCGCGAAAGAGGGTATGGAATCTCACTTTTGAAGTAAGATTTATGTTCAAACGAATGAATATATCATGCCAAGTCACTATCACAGGTATCTTTAACTTTTCTTAAAAAAGTATTGTGTGCAATACAATTTTCACACATAAAGATTCAGTAAGTAGCCTCAAGAAAATTGTGTTACGTAAAGTGTACTATAATACATAGTAGTACTTAAAAATTTAAAGTTAGTGTGAAATATTAAATTTCAGCTAAAGTTTATAATTTTAGAGATCAATATTCCTATAAAAGTTGTATTATTTGTCCCATTCTAAGTGGGCGGATGTCGCGGATGTAATTTGGCATGGAATTTTATGTAGTGTTATTTTGTTAGTAAAGTAGAGAGAATAAAGTAAGAGATAACGAAAAAGTAGAGAGGGTGATATTTTCATAATTAGAAATGAATTATTTAGAGTGGAACATCCAAAAAGGAAAATGGTTCACTTAGAGTGGAACGGAGAGAATATAATATTAGAATTTTCAAATAAATCGGATCAGATTGGGCCACGATCGGCCCACCATAAAATAAAATGGGATTGAGCTAGAGTCATCGGTTAAACCCTGAACCCTATTGATTCAATAACCTTATATTTTACTTCCTCCATTCCATAATAAATGTCACCCTTTTCCTTTTAGTTTGTCTCATGTTACATTTTGTTTAGATATAAATGCCATCTCTCACATTAATGGAAATATACTATTTTCTCTCTCCACTTAACATAAAAAAAAAACAACAAATCTCATGTCATTATCCAAGTGTGTCATCTATTGTTGGAAATTAAAACAACTATACATAACTTTAAGAATATAAACCATTTGATTATGTAAATTCACGATGCATTCATATTAATTGGTGATAATGAAGAATAACCATATAGGATGAGTGCTAGGTGTATTTATTCAATAAATGCAATAACTCATAGGAGTATATAACTGGGACAAGTTCATAGTAATAAAGATCTAGGATAACAACCCAGGTTGAAAGTTGATGGTTCGATATGAATAAAGTTGGCATCCTTGGAAAAAATAATGAATTTGTCAGTAGGTTTTAGGATCAAGATCTTCAGTAAAAATTTCATGGTCATTTCATACCAAATAGCATGATGATATGGTATACCTCACTACTAATTTATTGAGAAACAAAAGTAAAAAAAGTCTCACATGCCACATAAATCTAACTTCAATACATTATACAAACGGCTCCATTAATTAATTTATGGAGGTAGCATAATCCTAGTATTAGATATGGAATGGCTATATCCTAGAATTCGATACTCCAATATCTCTCTTATAATATAAAATTATTATGTGTATTGCATTTCATTCGGTCTTATCATATCATACAATACAGATAAGAAATCATCTCCAAATTTTTCATCTCCAAATTTTCTAGTCTTAAATTTTATTTCTACAAAATTTTTGTATATATGAATATAAAACAAAGACAAATATTTTTACCCATCAAATCCTAAAATAGTACTACTATCAAACAATTATAACGTGAAAGTTATGTAATAGTATGATTACTTTTTTGTGGGCAAAACGTTATTATTATATTATGAAATTAATTTACATATTCACGCCAATTCTAGGATATTATAAGATAAATATGGGCGTATCAAATTTATGATTTTTATACTATTATATGGCCATTCCATATCTAATACTAGGTCTAGGATTATGCTACCTTTCACAAATTGATTATTGGAGCACCGTTAGTTTAGTGTATTGAAGTTAAATTTATGTGGCATGTAAGATCTTTTTTACTTTCATTTGTCAATAAATTAGTGGTGCATGTTATTTGTTTTAAGTAGTTGGGTGCAAAGTGCTACAATCTAGTCATTTTACGAACGAAACAGACTTAATTGAAAGAATAAAAATGCCTTCCACAGCCCAGAACATAGAAACCTACCCAATCCAATTTTACTGTATATATTCAATTTTCAAGAATGTGGAGTATATATTGTGCTTTCCACTAATAAAATTAAAAGCAAAAATATTGTCAAATTATAAAGAAGCACACAAGTTTTTTGCGAAAAAAAAGAGGGTCCAATAAAACAAAAAATCTCATGGTTTACCATCTAATAAGAGTTTAAACATGGTTTATAACAGTCATCCATTCTTGAATAAATGGCTACCACTAAATAAATCAAAACGACCCTCTGCAAAGTCCATGCCGGAACAGTCTAGCGATACTGCAAAAGGAACGAAGACAGATGAGCATCAAGTGTCATCATCTTAAACAGAGAATCAAAGAGATAAAAAGGAAGCCAAGCGCTGCAAATACAACAAGTACCTTAATAAAGCCAATTTCCTTAGCATTGCTGCGGAAGCATTGCCTGCAGCACATCAAACCATACTTCCTAATAATTCCATGAGGGTTCCCGAAACACGGCTGTCAAAAAATAAATTATAGTAGTTCAACACAAATTTGAGGTGCATTCACTTGCGGTCTCTCCCTCTATGTGCACTCATAAGAACCATCACGTTTATTCATAACAAAACAACTATCACTTCTCACTGATTGTATTGCAAGGGAGATAGAAGTTTTTTCCTACAGATTTTGCTGAAACCAAAAAAAAGGACTACATTCACTTCCAAAGGCTCACTCAACAAAATCAGTAGTAGAAACCACCAGAGATAGTCAGCTCTGGGATATAAAATAAGTTGAGTTGAGTTTAGGGGGATATTTTTTTCTCCAATGAAGTGTACATTTAAAGAGGCATATTGCCAGGTTGTAACTTGCAAGCTAAAAGCATCTCTAGGGCTGCATCAATTTTAAAAAACATGTCACTCAAACCTTGTGCATAATTACTATGTAAAAAGAAATTGCACCAAACAGAAAAGTAATACTACTATGAAGTAAAAACCATTCCACATAACGTCTAAACGGAGCAACAACTACAGAGGAATTCTTGCTTTCTAATGGTGACTGCTCAATGCCAAAACAAAACCACAAATAAGACTCATGAGTTGAGAATCTCGTGCCAGAGATGAGCAAAATTGTTCAAGTCTGCAAATAAATCCCATTGCATTTGAGAAAGTATGCTGCACAATTGCAGCATTTTTACCACATCAGAATAATGTTGGAAAACATTTTGGGATTTTATACATTGTTCATGTCAAAATTTCTAACAAATTCATATTTTATTTCTCCATCTTCAATCAGTATAAATCAAACAACATTCGTAGAGATACAGCAATTATCATAAAAACTATTCCTAGTCATGAATAATTTGGTGCACAACTCAATATATAAAGCTAGCTACGTTTCGTCTTCAAATAAAACAAAATCGAAGAATTGCATCCCCAATAAATTTCCCCGATTACAAGAGCAAACCAACAAAAACAAAAAGAAATTAAAGCATAATTAAACAAAAAAAAACATATAGAAATAGGAAATTATGCCGGTACCATGTGCGGGATCCAGGGCCATAGGTTTTTGGGTGAGAATTCCAGATGTTAGAGTGCCCCATCTTCCTCTCTCTCTCTCTCGGCAAGAATTAGGCTAATGAATCTGTGTTACAATGGAAAGAGTCGGATGAATTTATAATCCTGCAAACTAAAACCCTAATGTTGATTTCGAAATAACGAGATTGGGGGCATATATGGGCCGGCCCACCTCCAACCATATAGCTTGGGCCCTGGCCTGGCTCAGGGCTTTTATTTCTATAAATTCAAACCCAGGTGTGGATTGTGTAGAAAAATACTACTCCCTCCATCCCCGATTAAGTGTCACACTTTTCCATTTCGGTCCGTCCTCAATTAAGAGTCACACTTCATTATGACTATAAATGATAACTCAATTCACTCACGTTTTATTATAAAACCAATATAAAAAAATTGGTCTCACATTACACTAACTTTTTCAACTAACTTTTTTTTACATTTCTTAAAACTCATGCCCGGTCAAAGTGTAACTCTTAATCAGGGACGAATGGAGTATCTTTTATGTATTTTTTTTTTTCATGTACTTTTAAGATGTTGATGACTTCCAAATTTACTTTTGATTATGTTTGCTATGTCCCCTTAGATCGATTTATGTAGAAAAGGATTGATAATTTTGCATTTCTTTGATCGACAATAAACAATAATAATATCAATGAATAGCTTGCACCAACAATAGTGACACAGTTACTCTTCATTGATTTAAGGCTACAAAATTCAGTAGCAATATTTATCACACTCAATCTTCATTTTGCTCCATTGCTGAAATCCATGATGATCCCTTGCAGGTCACATGCGCGCTGCTCGCATTCTAGCTTCCCCCACCGAGCATCAACTCGTTCACATGGAAACACAACCTTGCCTAGGCTGCACCGGAGTCAAGAACTTTGTTCACAAAACTATGCCAAAGGTCACAAAAGGCAAGATGGGATACATAGATGGCTTACCTTCTATTAACAACGTTATGCGCATAGCATAACCATTGGGAGAACTCATCATGCGATCCAGCCATTACAGGGTTCGTTCTGCATAAGATGTATAGAAACATTATTTCTAATATCCGTATTTGGAGCGCGATTAGTCAAAACAGAAACTCATCTGCTAGAAACAGAAGACACTAGCAAGAGTTGAATTGCTTGTAATTACAATTTGCAGAATATGTCTATCTGGCATAAACTTAGAGACAGCAAAGCCGCGTACACAACTACTATATGTTTTAGCAGCGTAGAAAATGGAGATCGTGACAGAGGTGAGTGGTTTAGGAGATACGATGCAATGGCTAATTTCCCATGTAGGTAGCAAATGTCGCTAAACATATGCCAAAACTCAAAAATTTTCCCTTGGTCTACATAATACAATATGTCAAAATGAGAGAGAAAGAGAGCAAGTATGCACCTTATAACTTCTTTAAAGTGATCTGCACATTCCTTACAAGGATACATGCGAGATAATATCTCCATCTGCATAAGAAAAGGAGAGCAACATGATCTACGGGAAGTAGTGAATGGATTCATATCACTCTTGAAACATCTCAAAATGAGATATCGAATTAAGAACACAACAAGTTTTAAGCTCTGAAAAAATATGTTCAAGACAACAATATTGCTTGACATTTCATCAAAGGGACAAAGCTTATTGACGAATCAACACAGTTGAAAATAAACAAGGCACAAACGAACATAGGCTCTACACCAATCCTTGCTAAGACTTGAAAAAACATACCAGTTCTTTGACATCTTTCTTCTGTTGCCTGGCGGCTTATCCGGGTACTGAAAACGTAAGGGATAAATCAAGTAATAGACAACAAAGGTGCAGCCTTCCCCAAGAAATGCTGAAAAGGAAACCTTGTTCAACAACAGAAATTGAAAGGGTGGAAAGAACCTGAGCTGCTAGAGTGTGGAGAAACGTCCATGTAGCTCTTCCAAGTTCTTCTTTAGTTGTTGGGCCTGATGCTTTTCCCTGTTCAAAAGCATACAAAAAATCATTCTTGTTCAATCCAATCAGCATACAAGAAAAGTAACAACACACCAGGTGGAATTCATCATGTTCTTGTAAAAAAAACATGGATTATGGTAATCTATCGAGATTCGTGACTCTACACCATAACTTATAGTTGCTGAAAAAAGGTCCCATTTACACCAAACAAAACAAAATGAATTTCATTCAGTACTTTCACCGAACAGGTGGACTGCAATGCGAAGTTCGAAACTAGTTGAACGAAGATGCTTGGAAATAGTGAAAAGGCGAGACCTTGATGAGAATTTCGGCGGGTTGGCGAGTGTGATTTGGCGTGGACAGCGTTAAAAGAGGGTCTTGTTTCTGGGTTGCGAGGATGAAGGATCATCTGTGCGCGGGAAGAAGCGAGAGAGATTCGTCTGAATGCACTCCGAAACTCTGTCTATTCCTTTTAACAGAAGTTGTACCGGATTTTCCGACATAGCTATCGAATGGAATGCACAGCGTTAAAGATTGCAAATTTTCTATTAATCATACTCCATATCCCATTCTTGCAGTTAAAATGAGCTCCAACTATACTCCAAAACTCATCCCAAATTGTAATTTTTTTGCGTTTTGAGCAGGAACACCCCATCTCTGGTGTAAAACTGTAGCAAACGCTAATTGCTTTTTGAATTTCAGAAAATTACAATAAAATCCATCTTGCTTTGTGTATTTTCGGATTGAGCAAGAAAATGTGTACCTGATTTATGGAAAACTTGTTGTCTGCAAAACTGGAGAAAGAAGATAGAGAAGCAGAATGGGGAGAAGACCGAATGCAGAGAAACGAACGCGATTTAGTTTAGAATTTCTTTTAATAGTTTAATTTATATTTAAATCAGTTAAATACGGCGCTTTAGATTATTTAATTAAATTTGGAAAATTATTTACACAGTCTGGTGGGGTTAATGTGTAATTAAAATTAATATGCAGGTAAGATTGAAAAATTACTAAAAGTTGGTGAATATGGAATATTCTTTGAATTTATTTGGTGTAAATGGTTGGAGTAAATTATTGATGTGACCAACGAAATATGGGTTTGGGTTTGGGTTTGGGTTTGGGTTTGGATTTAGGGTTAGGGTTTAGGGTTTGGTGCAAATGGTTTGGGATGAAAATCCAAACCAATTTACAAAACTAATCATTCTCGGATACGTCTATGAAAAAGTAGTTTACTCCAACCAATTCACCATATTTGGTTTACACCATTTTTTAGTATTTTGTCTAACAAAATTTTGGAGTAAACATCATATTTGGTGTTATTCAATCAAAACCAAAAATGGATTTGAGTTTGGTGTATAATTAGAGAAATTATCTACACTAAAAATGAGTTTTGGTGTATTATTGGAGATGGTCTTAGAGCGTCTCCAAATCCGACTAAACTAAACCATTTTAGTGTAAATTTTACACTAAATATTGATTTTGCTCCCAAACATTTACATTAAATTCAAACCCAAAAGAATATTTCTCACCCACTAACATTTTATACTTTCCAATCATACCTATATGTTTTATCTAAATTAAACACTAACCTAATGACACTTATCAATAACTTAAATTAAATTAAATAATATAATAAGATTTATTAATTAATATAAACTTGAATACAATAAAAATACTAGTACTACAAAAGTTATCAAAAGGTATAAATAGGTTAACTAAAATTCAAAATTAAACTTTATTTAAAGATACCACTAGTATATACATTAGGTATCGTTTTAATTATTAATGTTTAACCGTTGTTTGTTATAGTACTTGATAACGTATATAGTTTGATATTATGCATTAGGCATAATATTAGCTTAAAATTAAATTTTTTTTTGTCAATTTTTTAAACTAAAATAAATCAATTCTTAATATAAAATTTAAAAGCTATCAAATTATGTAGAAATTTAATAAAGCATAACTAATCAATATTAATAGGCATAATATTTCTATTTGTTAATTTAGAAAAAAAACGTGTGTAGCTTTTTAACTAATAAATAACATGTGTATATACTAATATGGGCCAGCCCACTAATTAATTATCAACTAAATATTAATAGAATAAAATTGGGTTTTTTTTTCTATCTTCTTCTTCAGCCGCTGGAACAGTGCCGGTAAGTTTTTATTTCTGTGTATTTTTACTTCTCTCCCTTCCCTCTTTCTTCCCTATTCTTTTTTGTGTTAGATAAATATAAAATGATTTGGACTTGAATGTAATAAATCAAAATCTGAAAATTTTTTTTAGTATACTTTTAGTCAAACCTAAAGATAGGTATTTTTCTTCAAAAACCTATATGTTTGTTGGAAAGAAAGTTTGAAGAAAATGATTCTAAAAATAATCCGGAATATGATTCTAATAACTTTACTTTCCTATGTTTGGACAATATCAAAATTTTGAATTTATATTTAATTTAAACACCAAACTAAAAATATACTTATCATTTTTTTATTTATAAAATAAACAATATTGTAAAAATTTTTAATAAATTTTTAATTATAAATAATAATAATAATATATTATTATATTTATTATTACGATGAATAGTTTAAATATGGATTATCCATCATAATATATGCTAATATAATTATAATTATAATTACATGAGTATTATACTCATTTATTACAATAATAAATATAATAATTATTATACTATAATTATGTAGTATATTTACAGATATTGTAATTGAATTAATTTTATAAATTAAAATTACACTATGACTTTATTGATTAATTATTAAGTTATAAAATATAATAATTATTTATTATATAATTTATAGTATATGATTATATTTTAATTATTATTAATTACTATTATGAATTATTATAAAATATAATTATAATTTTGATTAATTTAATTATAGTTATTTATTATAGTGAAATTAAGTATGATTTATAATTTTAAATTATTGTAATTTAATAATAATAATAATAATAATACTCTTATTTGCATAAATATTAAGAACCCTAAAATTGGGAAAAAGAATAAAAAAAGTTAGGATTAGAACCCGGAAAGTTTCGACCCTTTTTTGGATTGATTATTTTTCATTTGATTAAGAAAAAAAACAAAAATTTAAAATTTAAGGAATGGGTTTTTTTCCCGAAACCCGGGGAAAATTGGCCTAATGGGATTATTTTTGGTCTTGTTGGAGGTATTACTATTTTTAATTTTGATCTTGTTGGAGATGGTCTTAGCGGGGTATTTGGGGTTTTGGTTTTTTAGATTAAAACAAAATTCAATGGGAATTTAGATATCCCAATCAAGAATCTTCGTTTAGTACATTTTTTTTTAAATTAAATACATTATTTTATGGAGTAATTAAATAATCTCATTAAATCTTTTTATCATTTCTACTTTGTTCTCTTTTTTTCTAATTCTCCCCCCCCAATGAATTTCGAAAAAGAGTTGTCCCCTTTTTCCTAATTTTGGGGGCTAACTTTTAAAACGACACATATGTTTATTTAAAAATTTGGAAAGATCATATAAATAAAAATAAAAAATGATTAAGCATATTTGGGAATCCCCTCGTTAGGAGAAAAATTTTCTTAAATAATAAATTTTTTTAATTTTTAAAGGGGATAAAATAAAATGAAAATAGTTTTTTTTTTAAAGGCGTCGATTTTCCATTGCTAATGCACAATATTGGTTGTTTTTTTTAATTTTTTTGGTTGGATCTGATTGTTTTTTTTTTAATTTTCATGTAAAAAGGATTTTTTTAAAGCTAAAAAATTTAAATTCAAAATATATTTATATATTATAGATATACTAAAATTGTATTATAATTATAAACTAACAAATATAAAACCTTGTAAACAATTATAATTTCTAATGGTATTTGGTATTCTTAGATTTGTTTTAGGTATTTAATTTTTAGTTATTTATATATTTTTAAATTCAAGTTTAAATTTTTTCATAGTTCAGATCAATGACAATTCAAATTTTCAAAAAAATTTTTGAGTACAGAATTTAGTAAAACATCATATATGAAATCTTAATGTTCCCTATATGAGCGGGTAAAAGTGCCAACACCCGGACATAATTCTTGAAGTTGTTGTTGATCAACGACTTTGAATCCGATATGCTTTATTAGGGTGGGTTTTGGTGAAATGGGACTTTATTATATGTGTTTTTGCTTAAATAAAAACACGGGTTGAAGCTGATTTTCATTAGATTAATGTGAATCCCTAAGAGTTCTAAAAAAAGTACTTTGTTGGTCCACTTTTTAGACACGATTTCTATAAAAAATTTTAAATAAAATTTATAAAGTATGTGTTTAAAAAAAGTTGAATTAATATTGAAATTAAATAAATAAAAAAAAAGGAGAAAAAATAAAAAATATGAAAATTGGTGAATAGTTTCTAGAAATGAAAAAAAAAATTTTACTCCATCAAATTGTATTAATATAAATTTTAATATTTGTTTGATAAATCACGAGTTAATATTGACATTGTACAATAATTTGTTAGTTTTTTATAGATAGTATATCGCTTTTTTTATATACTTTGAGATTTTTGTATGAAAGTGTTGTGTTCAAAATCATGATTGTGCCGCTATAATCCTTTTCAAACGGGGTTGTGCTAAGTATTTGGGAGGTGTCAAATTACACAACTACTTTAAGTAATATTTATTTTGACTTATATAATTGAGAGTTTTAATGGGGTTAATTTAAAACCGGGATAATATCAAATTATAGATTTTAAATTAAAAGTTAATTTCAATTCCCCCCAAATTCCATGGATATAATTGATACTAAAATGTATTTTATGTAGTTGCTCCCAATGATTTTGGGAAAAAAAAAAGATGAAAAGCATAGGAAAATAATTGGTTAATTAAATTCATCGGGAGTATCATGAAAATATGTTGTACCAAAACTTTAGCGCCACTGAGTTGAAAATTTTCGATTTTTTTGACTTTGTAGCTAAATGTCATAACAAACACGGCCAAATTCCACGGGAAAAGCAGTAGTACACGATTCTGTTAGGAGTGACAAAAAATTTGATCTTGATTTGATAGCTTTACATGACTTTGATTGAGCTGATCCATATGTCGGTTGATTATATTAGCATTTTAAAACTGTGGAAATTGATCATATTGGTTCGTTTTCTGGTATGATTTTTTTCGTGTGAGATGCAATGTCTGGAAAATGGGGGTTTTTTGGCTATGATTTTGCTACTGTTTTGTTGTGTGATAGTGATGGCGATCTGTTGTTTCTGTACAGTTTGAACTGAAAATGGTGGCGAGTTTTACTCGTGTGGACACGCTCGAGCTGAAAGATGTTATCTATCAGAAGATTGGACACGAAAGAGCGGATAAGTACTTTGATCAGCTGAAGAGATTTTTAAGTTTGAAGCTTAGCAAAGTCGAGTTTAACAGGAGCTGCGTGCAGACGATTGGGAGGGAGAACGTTTGTCTTCACAACAGGCTTATCCGATCCATTGCCCAAAACGCGTGTCAAGCTAGGATCCCACCTCAGAAAGCTCGAAAAATTGAAGGAATGAGTGTCAAGGTTGCAAATGGTTACCAGAGGAACAGTCTGCAATCGTTGTATGGTGATGCTTTCCCCCACTCGCCTCGCAAATGTAGATCTCCTGTCAGCAGAGATCGCAAGTTGAGGGATCGCCCAAGCCCTCTGGGCCCGCTGGGTAGGAGCCCTAGTCTCACGTGTGAAGAGACAGTCACGAGGACTCAAGAACAGCAGAGTGGAACAGAGTTGCAATCCCTCTGCAGCAGACCTCCAGTCAATGTCGTTTCAGTGGAAGACGGGGAGGAGGTTGAGCAATGTGCTGAAAGCCCCGATGGTGGGAGGTGGTGGAGCAATGTCACTGCTCCTTTTGGCGTCTCAGTTGGTCCGCGTGAGGCTGCTGGTTGTAGCTATAAGGACGGTGAGGCTTGTGAAAATCGGGGGGAGTTGCCTGATACTGTGTCTTTAAGGAGACGTTTGCAGAAGAGGCTGGCATCGGAGGGAGTCGGGATCTCTCTGGAATGTGCAGACGTGATAAACAACAGCTTGAATGTATTCTTGAAGCGAATAATCGAGCCATGTGTGTCGATTGCTTCAAACAAGGCAGCTATGTCTGGTAGATCTAAGAATGTGAGTAGTGTGCTGGATTTCCGGGTTGCGATGGAATCAAACCCTCGTCTGCTCGGGCCGGATTGGCCCGTCCAGCTCGAGAAGATCTGCCACCACGCCTCCAAGGAGTAAAAACTCCAGTTTTGAAAATGGTGGTTGCAGAGAAGAGTGAGGTTTGATGAGGATGCAAAGCTAAAGTATGTTTGTTACTGGCTTCATATACAGATAGGTTCTAACAGCATTGATCATTAGTCACTAGAGTTTGTAGTATATAATTTTTTTGGAGTTGTTGCTTGTAATTTGTATATATATTTTTTATAATGAAAAAAGCCTCCATTTGTGCTGTTGTTATTCATTCAAGATTTAGAACCAATTTCACCATTACAAATTTATATCCAAAAAAAAGTAGTTACATTACTAAATACAACAAATCATAAATACAACTACCTACAATTACAAGTCTACAATCATAAATAAAAAAAATACCCTCCACTATTGGAATTTTAGATCACTTTTGTCATTATCACGATCACTTTTGCACAAGACTTAAAATCATTGGTTGTCGCTATCGGCCATGTGTGATTTGCAGGCTATTGTACGCCGCTGGCTTTGTTTAGGCTTGCCATGTAAGTCATGTAAATAGTCCATAGGTAGGAGAAGGAGTTGACCACCAATGGCTACCATATATAGATGAAAAACTAGGTCAATTTCAGTTTATAAGCTATGGAAAATGAAGATGATGAATCAAATCACCAACCTGTAAATGAACAGGGATGAATTTGAAGGTGACGAAGTCGCAAACCGGCCAATACATTACCCCATTCATCATCGTAGGAACCAAATCTCGTCTCAATCTAGCAACAATCTCCCCAGCATTTTCACCTGCAAAAAATCCCCAATTTTGAAATTTCCCACTCAATTTTGAAATTTCTCAGGTGAAATTGAATCTGAAATTACCTTGAAGAGCAGCGTTCACAGAGAAGAAGACAACAGTCATGGCAGGTCCGTACACAGCCTGCCCCAAACCGATCTTCTTCAGCGTCGATAACACATCGTGCTTCGGGAAAACCGCCGACATCAGATTGTACCAGTAATGCAGCGACGGCCCCAATATCACCATGCCGTAACCGCCCATGCGCAGAGTTCTCACCAATTCATACCGTTGCTCGATTCCCCCCACAATCGTCTGCGCGCGATTTTGAGATTTGAATTTTGAAATTACAGTTTTCAGAAGGTGTAATTGAGCGATCGGGTGAGAATTAGGGCGTTACCTGGGAGGTGATATCGGCGGCGGTGTAGATGAGGGCGGCGGTGGCGCTTTTGGTGGCGATCGGGCGTGATTTGATCGATTGGAGGTACCAGCGGACCAGGCGGAGTTGCTGGAGGGAAGACGGTGCAGTTGGAGGCTCCGAGTGGTTAGGTTTCCGGTGATGGTGTTGGAAGCGGGGGAAGCGTGCGGGGCGGCGATGGAGCCAGCTGGCGGCGTTGAGCGGCGGCGGCGATGGATGATCGGTGATTGTGTGGTTTAGTGTAGTTTTGGATGAGTGGTGTGAGCATTGAAGTCTGAGGATGGTGATTTTGGATAATGAGGCGGCCATTGACGCCGGCGAAGGAGCAATGGCAAAGAACGGGAAACGTGTTGGAACGGAGAAGAAGGAAGGCGTGTGATGTGCACGCTCCGGTCTCAAATTTACAATAACTCAAACAACAATCATAAGAGAGTATTTATACAAGTCAGGGAAATAGCAGTTGATCTGATTTGAATTTTAATTATATTTTCAAAATAAAAATTAATGACAAATAATATGCCAGAGACAAGAGAATATGTATTACTCCCTTCGCCTCAATATAATAGATGCATTTTTTTTAAAATGTCTCATCGTAATATCACATTTTTATATATAGAAATATCACACTCTTTTTTTTTTCCTTCATAATTTATTCTCTACCTTCACAGAACACCACTTTATAAAATTTTATGCTGAATTAAAAATATTTTACTTAAAATGGAACGAAGGAAGTATTAATGACGAAAGAAGTATTAATCATATTTTCATGTTGTTGCTTAGATGGAAATTCTAGTTAATCCAACTATTCAATAAGTATTTGTTAGTATTCAGTCTATAAATAGTAGTGGTGGTCTCATTTATGAAAGATACACATTTCAGTTTATAATTGGTAAAATATAGTTAAAAAAGCGTTAATGTGATTACGTAGGATATATTAAATTAATTAATATTAATAGTGAAATCAAAATGAAAAATTAAGATTAGTTTTTCGTGGGAGTGCTTTTTATTTTTATTTTTTTGTCTCTACAAAAGAAAAGAATAGTTTCCTATAATAATATATTCACTCCATCCATTAAATGTTGTTCATTTTTAATTTGACGTAGATTTTAAAAAATATTATTTTCTCCGTCCCAAAAAAAAATATTACATGTGGGATGGTACTGGATTTTAAGAGGTTTTGTTTTGTATGTTAAATGGAGAGTAAAATATAATTTTATATTCATGTGATAGAAAACATTTTCTAAAAAAGAGAAATGTGACATTTTTTATAGGACAAATTAAAAAGGAAACTGTGACATCTTTTGTGGGACGAGGAAAGTATAAAATATAGACGTTGGGAAAAGTTAGTGAATTTTCTTTTAAAAATATGGATAATATTTTGTAGAGGGAGATTTGGAGAGGGTATACTATTACAAATTTGTTAAATTAATTTAATTTTCATATGGTGCGACGCGTGGATGAAATAACTCCCGTGAGACAACGGTGTACGGAGCCAGAACCCACACTCTTATGCCACGTGTACCAAACTAACACGTAAGTTAGTTAATTAGAAAGCGGAAGCCCATATTTTGACCTGAGTATTCAAATTTGACACGTTAAATGATAGAGTTGTTATTTCATTAACAAACCATAAAAATGATTAATAAAGGGGTGTCTGATTTTAGTCAAATGTAAGAATTTAATTTCACTTTTAACTGCGCATATTTACTTATATTAAAATAACTAAAACTATAGGGCCACCTACGATTCCATTTTTGTAGAATTGTAATCACCGGTTCTTGAACCGGCTCCTTGAATAATTGCAGGTTTTGGGTTTACTACTAATTTATTATGAATGTATTCTCTTTGGTTACAAATTTGATACTCTCTGTGTATAGCCAAATTTATTAAAGTTTGTATAACAATGTGCGACTGAACACTCAAAATATTTTTTATGTAAATCGAGAGAAATTTTTTTTATTAGGGTGTTTTTTAAATTTCATGTTTGATTTTTTTGGGAATACAATTTTCTTATGATCAAAATTTGATGAATATGACCTTTGAACAAAATTCACACAAAAAACCGATAATTTGTCTGAGGTTTTTATGTTGATTGCATTTTGCAAATTTACAACCAGCACTCTGTTAATCTATTTCATGATGAATAAATCATAACTTATAGAAATGTTACAATAGGCAATACATGTGTAGCAGCAACATTATCTTAAAAAAACATCCACTTTTTTTTCTCCTATAATCATCCTTGGTTTAGACAAACTTATGTTTGAGCCTCTACCTTTAGCATCCGAAGTCATAAGGCGCCAATCCTTTCAACTCGGGGCCGTTGAGTCTGTTGTTAGCAAAGCTGCAAATTTCATAAATTTCACTTAGAAATAACTTCGAATGCAGATGTAACAGAATCAATTCAATCCATTTCTATCAATTAGACGCATTGGATTAATCATGTGTTCTAGAAAGCAGAGTTCATTGCACCTTCTATTAGATGAACACATGTAACGAGATGTGCAACAAGAACCGGATCATGACATATTACAATTCATGTTAGGACAATCGAGAAAATGGTATCAACAACAACAATTATTTTCGTTCCTACTATATGATTGCATCAACAGGATCCAAATGGTAGATTATGATTCAAAATCAGTTTGATTAGCCTGTTTTTTAGTATTATCAATGGCAAGAATTGGATTCATTAAATGTTCGTTCTAAATTAATCATACGACAAGGAAGTATGCGTATCAAATCATGAGCACTACCCTTCATACGGAAGGGATCAACAAGAATCCTACTAGTTATCAACAAAAAAGAAATGGTGAATCTAGTACCTTTCCATTGGAAAACTTCCAAAAGGGCCATCAACCGGGATTGTTCCGCAAATATCATTATTCGAGATATCACTGCAAACAGTCAAGAAGCAAACATAAGGCAAATACCCAAGTCATTTCTCATCATCAAAGGGCACGAGAAGGTGTACTCACAAAACTTTAAGGTCAGACAGAGTGGTGAGTTCCCGCGGTATTGATCCTGTAAGCTTGTTATCATTCAGCCGTCTGCGAATTCACAAGAAAATCAAACAACTACACTCTTTAATCTACACTACAATCTACACTTAAGGTATACTCACAAGAATCGGAGAGACTTCAAGTCAGCAAAGGACTTTGGTATCTCCCCTTCAAATTTATTCCCATAGAGGTCCATGCTTATGAGATTTCCCAAATTTCCCAACTCCTTGGGGATTTCCCCTACTATGTTGTTTTTGTACAGTTCACTGCAATTAGTGTCAAAATTTCTCCCTTTATCATGGTATCAACACACAATCAATAACAACTAAACAATCTTCGATGTTTTCAAGAAAATCATTAAAAGTAGGATCTTGAGTACAAACAAGAATATCATTATAATTTGATGAAGAGTAAAGGCCAAAACTGGTCCTGAACATATGCCCATTTTATGATTTTGGTCTTAAACTTTATCTTTTGAATTTTTTGGTCCTGTACATTTCAAATCGGATCACAATTGGTCCTACACTATCAATTTCGTCAATTTTTAAACGGTTTTAACCCGATTTTGATGGTTTTAACAGTCCCATGCGGGTTAAAACCGTTTAAAAATCGGGTTAAAACCGTTTAAAAATTGACGAAATTGTTAGTGTAGGACTAATTGTGATCCGATTTGAAATGTACAGAACAAAAAAATTCAAAAGATAAAGTTCAGGACCAAAATCATAAAATGGACATATGTTCAGGACCAATTTTGGCCTCTAACTCTTTGATGAATGAAAGTATAATTGAACAGAGTAATTAAAAGGGTTGAGATTATTACAGATATTTCAGGTGCTTGAGTTGACCTAGCTCAGGTCCCAAACTCCCAGAAATCTTGGAATTTCCCAAGTCCCTACAATCAAGAAACTAGATTCATCACAAACCGTTAATCATAGGATAAGAATGGAGCTTGAAAACAGAAGATCTTACAAGCGGACAACGTGGTTGTCGGAATCGCAGGTGACATGAAACCAGGTGCAAGGATTGACAAGAGTTGGATCCCAGCTTTGAAGAACGTTTGTGGGGTCAGAAAGCCTGCTTCTCAAAGCATAAAGCGCGTTTCCTGGGAAATTTAACTGAATTAGGAAAGCCCATCAAGAAAAGCAACGACTTTTGTTGATGAATTCAATCGAAAGAATTGGAATTGGGGAGGGAGTTGGATTACCTTCAGAGTTGGTGGAGAGCGCGGGAGAGAGGGAGAGGAGGATGAGAGAGAGGAAACAGTGAAAAGCAGCCATGAGAGAGAGAGAGATCAGAAGGTGGGAATGGAAAAAGGAGAGGAAGAGTGGAGTTGCAGGGGCAAGGGAGCCAATGTCGGTTGGTTGAAAGGTTCAAAATTTGAGATATTGGGAATTTCCATTTCTATGAGACGATTGGGTTGGATGGGAGGCGAGGACGAGGAAGGAGTGGAGTGGAGTGGGGTCCCACATTGAAGTTGGACACTGACGCCGATTCCACTTTCATCATTGGTCTCACCTCTACAGCAAGTCAGTCATGGTGGGCCCCCCTTCTCATCCAGATTAGATTATAAAGTTAACTACTCTCATTCATGTATATCATTAATTAAATTAGTTCAATAATAATGGTTCACTTTTATCTTGTGAATTGATTCGAACTCGATGACTCGAACACGTGATATTTTGGACAAAGAAGAGGCGTCTTACTAAATGTGCGTTTCATTGTCTATTTTGTCTACTTCAAATAACAAAGTCTTTCCGGAGGTGATCTCTTTCTTAGACCATAATTGATTCTATGAAATGTTGTTTTATATATACGCTGAATATAAAATAATGTATAAAAGATACTAATAAAATTAAAATAATGCTAGAATGAGATAAATTTTAAAAATGATCATATTTGTTGAAAGACAGAGTACTTGATGTTTGGAACTTGGAATATACTTGTGTAGTTCCTTTGAGTACTGTATGTTCAACCCTATTATTGTACCATTATTCTGACGACATATTCGACCTTTTTTGTGATGTATGAAATGCAAACCACTACGGTGAAATTAAACAATAGTATTGCCACAAGATTCAAGTAATTAGCCCCCTTCACAAATGATCAATTACATTGCACAGAAAACACAATGGTGATGGTCTTAAGCCTCTCACCTCCAAAGAGAGGGTAGAAAAGAATTTCAATATTGACAACCCATATAAAGAATTTGGAGTACATAATAACTTGATGCTTGCCTATGAGAAATATTAGGTAGCAACCAATGAGTCTAGCACAAAGTTGAGGAAGACTGCACCTCAATATTCTTCTCCTCTTCTTCAGCTTCAAGCCAAGCAGCCTTAACATGTGGATAAAAGAGCCAAATTAGTAAATCAGTAAGAGAAAACTACAAACCAATGATAAATGGAGATTTAACTACCTTGTCTCTTTGAAGCCTCGAGACATGAGGGCGCATAGAGTTTCCTAGGCTCATGCCTCCCCATGCTGCTTGCAGCTCTCGCTCCCTAGCTTCGCGACGAGTCACTGAATGTCTGATGCTGCTATCCCCTTGTTGCTGCTGCTCAGCAGCCATTTTTGCCATTTCCAGCTTTGACTTGTGCTTCACTAGAACTTGGTCCAAACTGCTTTCCATTTCTCTACCAGCGTCCTTGCGCTTCGGTTTCATTTGCATGCTTTCATCTGCACAAAATTCTAGTTTCTCCTTTTCCAGTCTTGACACATGCTTTACTAGAACTTTGTCTAGGCTCTCATAATTTGAGCCGTTTTCTTGGCTTTTTCTTTGGAGCTTTTGAACTCTAACTGTGTTTCGTTCCTCTTTCTGCACCAAGTGATCTGATTCTGAACCAGTTTGTGCTTCTTTCCTCTTAACAGTATTTCGGTTCTCAATCATGTTAAGGTCTACATTCTCTTTGCCTTGGGAATCCTCATTGGTACCAATAGGGATATCTTCTGAACTTTTAGCATCTGATGGATGACTGCTTGTCTTTTCCATTGGCTGCAATCTGTTTCTGTTCCGAGCTTCTTGAACCTCCATTTCAAGCCTTGTCAAACGCTTCACCAAATATTTATCCAGGCTAGGAATATCTGAGGCATCTTGTTTTGCACGGGGTGCTCCTCTTGATGATCTACCATTCCTCCTTGCTTCTTCGATCTCCTTCTCAAGTTTTGATTTATGCTTCGTCAGCACACTTCCCAAGTCTGGAACCGCTGCGCCATCATCCTTGATATTCGCTTTAGACCTCAAACTTGAATCATTGGTAGAAAGAAGCTTCTCATCATCAGCCCCTTTGCTTCCATCACTAGCTTCAGTTTTTCTGGCATTTTTGGCTTCTTCGATCTCTTTCTCGAGTTTTGATTTATGCTTCGTCAGTACACTTCTCAAGTCTGGAACCGCTGTGCCATCATCCTTGATGTTCTTCACTTTAGATCTCGAACTTGAATCATTGGCAGAAAGAAGCTTCTCATCATCAGTCCCTTGACTTCCATCACTAGCTTCGTTTTTTCTGGCATTTTTGGCTTCTAATATCTCTCTTTCAAGCCTTGTCAAGCGTTTAACTAGAAACTGGCCCAGGCCAGGAATTTCTTCCTCGACAGCGCCCCTAGAACTCTTCGTTGCTCTTCCACATACAGACGACCTCCTTGAGACTTTGGGACAAGGATTCTCAGTGTTTTGAACGGCCGAGCTGATTTCTGTTTCAGCCAGTGCAGCATTTAGGCCACTAGTTGCAACTATGGTTGCAAGAGAAGCCAGCTCCTCTTCTTTTAAGCATTGAAGTCGACCAAGCATCATTTCGACAATATTAGTCATATTAAACTTATCCGACTCTGGCCTTTTTCTCAGCTTTGAACTATCCTTACAGGATCCTGCTTCCGCATCTGAACCGGCATCATCAGAATCACATTCTGAAGTGATTGCTGACAAGTCATCCAAGTCAGGGTTCTCGCTGATTTTGTGCAACAATTCCTTAAACTCATCTTTGTTGATAGAGTGGCAATTTGCAAGCTTAACGAAAGCAGCTTTAACTGCAGCAGCTACTTGATTATCAACAGAAAATGCAGTTTCAAAAGTTGCTGAGACCTTATGGGTGGTTGATCCACCTGTACCAGAATCCGGTGTACCATTCATGATCACACCAGCTACCCGTGCAGCTTCCAAAGCTTCGGCAGCAGAGAGTTCTGCTTTTGATAGCTGCTCTTCTGCTTCTTTACTTTCAATCCTTTTTTGAATAAAATGATATAATTAGAACCAAAGTTACGTACAATACATACCTAATACAAATCCATCGCAAAAGGGATATACACCATACCTGGCTGCCTTAAGTATACGACACCATGATGCTTCCACCATTGCTGCCTTTCTTGCCTCCATTGCTTTCTGTGCAGCTTCTCTTATTGCAATCTTTTCCCTCAACACCCTCGAGTAATGGGGATTTGAATCCCCTAGAGTTTCAACGAGAGTCAGATGCATACCATCTACTTCCTGTGATAAGGATTAGCCTCAAATTAAATCATCTTTATCTGTGAAAAAAACCTTGGTGGAAAATAGATAAGTCAATGCAGCATACCTGAAGCATTTTCAGTTTCCTCTTCAGGTAAGGCTCCATCTTCTTCCGTGGGAACCAATTAAGGGGAGAAGTTTTACGACGAGGAGGCTTAGATATTTGAGATGTGAGTTTGTTCAGTGCATTTGAGCTAGACCTCATCGCATCCTTTACTTTATTCTGAAACACACCGGGACACAGTTAGAGAGATGCATATGTTCTAGTCTTTACGGGCAAAAACTAATCGAATTAGCATTCCATTTGTTCATAGTTTGCAAATTAGGGGAACTAACTAGCTAAACTTGTTAAATTTCAAACAAAAACATACAAATGCATATGTTAACATTACTTCTGCCAATTCTAGTTCATGGAGTATGAATGCTACCAAATAAAGATACTCATATGTTAAACAGAGGATTTTCCACACAGTGTAACCCTTTGACTGAAATTAATGTGTGAACTGTGAAGCTAATCAAACACAATTATACAAAGATATTGCATTACATAAATCCCCACATAAAATACAGTACAATTTAAATCAAGCATGCCAAAACAAGAGAAATGAATTAACAAATTATCAATAGAATTGGGGAAATAAAACCTTTCCAAGCTTAGAAGCAGACGTGGTCGACTCCTTCGGACTGCTATCTTTCTCAACACAACCCATGTCAATGCATCCAAGATCCATTTCTTTTTCCCCCAAATCGCCAATTCAGTGATAAACCGAAATAATTTTCTCAGCGATCGGCGCTATTCAGTATCAAATTAAAAATTGGCGGCGGAAAGAAACGTAATTGCAGAGATGTTGGAAAAGGCAGAAACGATGACAGTTGCTTGGGTTTTGGAGTGAAGAATTTGAAGAACCAAAAGGGGGTTTTTTTTCTCTTTCCTAATTTTTTTGCTGTGTGGTTATGATCTGTGAAGAAGAAAGTAGCCGTTTGAATAATTTTTGCAACGGTCGAGAGGATATTATTATTATACGGAATCCGCAGAAAATAAAATTTTAAAAATGTTTAACCAACATTTTAATATAGAGAACTAAGCCAAAAATAAGTAAAATACGTATTAGGATTTGTAAACTGCGATTAATACTATTATCATAAAATATATTTTCAAATCTGTATCATTTCACTCAGTTGCGATCCACTTTCTTTCTTTTTTTTAATATCTCAAAACTTAAAATTGTACTCTACTGTTTATCTTTCTTGATTCAAATTATTTTTCACAATCAAATAATTTCAAGGTAAAATTTTAATTTTGTATGATCACGTTAGTTATTTAATATGTAAATATTTATGCATGTTTGCTTTATCACGAGAGGTTTAAATATACTTGTAGTGTATTTTCAAACTAGTATAACGCCCGTGCGATGCACGACTTATTTTATTTTCATATAGTTACGTTAATTCACCATTTACACCAAATCTAAACTCAAGTTTATAATAAACTAGTGTTAACACCTGTGCTATGCACAGGACAAAATATAGGACAATTTTTTTTTAAATAATGAAGATATATTAACTTAAAATAAAGAATATGCAGTAAATAAGTATAAAAATATATTTACAAATAAGAACTAAACAAAATAAGTATTTGAAATATTATAAAAAACAAAAAAATATTTGTAAAATTGTACTTCTCTCAAGTCACTCTGAATGAAACATTTCATATTTTTGCAAATGATAGTATTTTATTTTAATATTTGATATGAGTGTAGTATAAAATAAAAGAAATAACAAAAGAGGAGATGTGTAGATGAAATAAAATAAGTCATACAAATAAAAGAATAAAGAAAAGCAAACTATTTGAACGAATAAATAGTTCACCAGTTTCGATTAACAAAATCAACTCAACTATAACTATGTGTACTTCTAGTATTCAAATAGATTAAAGTACCCACACTTCATATATATAATTATTAAAAAATCACATAACTATTGAAAAACAAATATTTATAATAAATAATGACAATTAATAAATAATGCTCAAAACATTCATTCATCAAAATAGAAAGATAATATCATAAACCAATAAATTATTACTCTACTAAATTATAATTTTATGATATATAAAATATAGCACTGAAATTAAACTCTATTCGATTAAAATGATTATCAAATTTACAAAATTATATACTGTCAAAATCTAAATCATAGAATCCAATATAAGCCCAAACAAAATAGCCCAAATAGCAACAAAAATCAATATTCATCAAACCCTAATAAATCACTATGGTTTTAAGCGGATTCCTTATTTCATTTCCTTCTCTCTCGCCGCCTTCCCGCATCCGCCTGCACAGCCGCGTCGCCGGCGAGCGACATCGGCGCTTCCCTACCTTCCCTCATTTCCTTTTCTCTTCCCTCTAATCGGTGGAACAGCTGAACGCCGCCGCCGGACACCATCTCAGTTCCGCCTACCCACTAAACACCAGTCTCCCGCTCGCTACCTCTCTCCCTAGCCGCCTCGCTGCCTTCCTCCCTAGCCTGCACAGTCGCGTCGCCGGCGCTTCCTCTATCTCTTTCCTCTCTTCTCACCTTTCTCTCTCATCTCTCACTCTTTTTAACACTACAGCCACTGCTGCCGCCTGCTTCCACGCCGGGGATGATAGTTGGGACTTGGAGCTGTCCCGACTGCAATAAAAAAATCAGATAATTAGTACACTAACATGGAGATTCAATTAATGATATGGATATATATAACTGTTTATTCTTATTTGAGAAGCCACTATTGTTCAATAAAAGCTGCATTTTTTCCATCCAATAGTTGTCATTTCTCAAAATGACCAAAAGGCTAAACAAAATAGCTTCACATTTTCCCTCCAAAAAGGATAAAATTGTCTTTTCACCAAACTGTCACTTTAGATTAGTAAGATATCATATTAAATAGTAATTTTATTTCAACCAACCAACCCCGAACTCAAACTCTAATTCTAACTTATAATCAAAGTCAAAAGAATAATTATTTTTTCATACATTAACCCAACAATTATCAATAATTTATATAAATTAAAGATTAATTTGTATTATAACTTTATTTATTAATATATTAACACATTAAATATTTTCTCTATAGATATATTTACACATTAACATTTTCCCTTTGAGTACTATATCAGATTATGTGATGCATGCATACTACATTATAGTTTAAAAGATATATTAAAATAAAAATAAAATTATGTTATGTATGCAAGCTAAATAGTTTAATAAATATATTTAAATAGAGAAATAAAAACAAAATGATGATTTAATACTCATTGCGAATTAACAATCTTAATCTCAATTAATCGAGAATTAGATTGTGTGATAATCTTATCGGAGTCGACGACAACAACAATTATATCTAAAAAATAAACACTAAGACAATGTTAATAATAAACAAACAAACAACAACCACAACAAAAATAATAATAATAATAGTAATAATAATAATAATAATAATAATAATATACTAAAAAGTTCATTTCCATCAACATTTTCAATCCGCATTTGATAACAAATGGTAATGGTATTAGACAAATTAACTAAAAAAACATAGTAAGATAAGAAACAACATCATACTATAGGATATGGAGAATACGTTCTAAGAAAATGACATTTGATTTGGCATCATATCTAGTCATTTCAAAAATACACACATACCGGACTCTAATATCGGATTTGGTATTGATGTTAGATCATCAAGATGGAATCGCAGAAAACACCTTCCAATAAGCCTTTATATAAATATATAAAATATTATAAAATAAAACTGTCGCATCCAACAAACCTATACTTTTGTTTATTTAATTTGTAATGATTGTAATTCTTTAACACATATACGTTACTCCTACTAATGGGATGAATTATAACCTTGTATTTTAATGATAGAGTCTACCCCATATTAATTTTCATAGATGTAAGTGCGAGGATAATCATGATCACCAAGGGGAGTGATCAATTGTTAACTCATCATTTAATTGCTAACTACAACTAATTTATGGTCACATGATTTTAAAAAACGTGTGGTTTACAATTTGCCACGTGTAATTTTCGTTTTTATTAATTAAACTGAAAAAGATAAAAAAAACGCCAAATTAGAGTTTTGGATGAAAATGTCAATATAGTGTTTTGAAATATCAACACAATGCTTTGAGAATGTCAACACAAATTTACGATTGACATTGTATATGCATTATATTGACATATTATCTTAGCTGCATTGACATTAAACCTGTAATACGAAAAATACTGAAAATTCTTGATTTTTTTTTCAAATTTTGACGTCGGAACATATACATGTAGTATATCGTTGGAATCCTTATAAAATTATCTTTAATTTGATATATGTTATATGAATTTAAAGTTTTGGGATTTATTTTAAAAGTTAGTTATAACTAACTTGACATTAATACCCCTATTGATTTTTATTGGAATTAATCCTATAGCCTTATTGACGTTTTTTGTTGATCGTATTGACATTTTGTGGTTGATGATCTAGGTCTTTAATTTGAATATCTGATGGCTATTATTGAGTTGTAGTTAGCAATTAAGCATTGAGTTAGCAATATAACACTCCCCTGATCACCAAACACATAGATTTATTGAAAATTTTGCCGAAAATTTATAATTATTCGAATTCATAACCATAAATTATAAATATTTAAAATTAAAGCCAAACTCGCCTTTTATATACGTATAGATATAGATTTGCTAGTTCACTGCTGTGGATTAAAAATTTTATTTATAAGACGATGTTAATAATGAATCTATGATCAAATAAAAAATTGAATTGTTGAAGAAACATCTTTGAATTGGAGATTGTTAAAGTTAGACTTTTTATTTAGCGCAACACTTGGGTTAAAAACATCGTCTAATGAGAAAGGAACCATTCCAAATATCATTTGCATAAAAATTACAAAGAAAAGTGAAATTGTTTGGTATGCAGCAAATCACTAAGATGAACCTTTTGCTTTGTCTCTAATCCATTTCGTAGCCACCCACTTTTCCCCCTTCACAACAGGGCAGCTTCCGTGAAGCGAGGTCTGCACGTCGCCACAGAAAACTACGAGTGAGATAAAACTATATATACAATCAAACCGGATTTATACGGTGTGTAAACATCGAGTTCCAATCACATCAACACAGAGATAGCTTATGTTCCCCAGCCAAGAATAGATACGAGGAAGCATGGCCTTACCGGATCTATTGTTCCGTTTGGGTATAAGGAATAGAACAGAAGGCCATCTCCTCGTCTTGGCCTCACCTTCAAACCTATGCAACCCTGGTAATCATATCCTTGATTCATGTTTGACCCATTCTGTTATCAGCAATCATCTCATCAGGTATATCAGAAATTCAGATTTAACAAAAAATTTTAAAAAAATGAGAGAGAGAAGAATGACTATTGTTGCTATACCTCAAATGGGAACATGGTTTCTCCGCCTTCTTCTACATCACTCAAGTATAATAGGAAGGAAGCAACCTGAAGACAAAGTGAACATAAGCAGTGGTACAATGTATTTATGTCCTATTTACCACACAGCAACTTCTGTCCTTTTACATACTGAATTCAACAAATTAAAATTGTTGCGCTGCATTTCTTTCTCTCTATCGATCTAAATGTAGTGTCAAAATTGCAAATTAAGTGAACCGTGGTGATTCATTTAGCAACTAAATCCTAAGATCTATTATAATTTGGTGCTACAACAAATGAGCCATTCAATATTGATGTTCAAGATTTAATATCAATAGCTATCTCTTTGCAAAATGCCAGTAAGAGTTAGTTTAGCTGACAATTGAAAGAAAATGGAATGCTAAAACAAATCTTGTATATTTGACAAAACATCTTCGCGGAAGTAAAAGTGACAAAGTTCATTCTCGAAAGGTATGATGATCCATATGAATGTCAAGAGTCACCTATTGAGTCAAGACACACTAATTAGCATAAAGTGATAGCTCGGGTTAGACACTACGTACCCGTTGGCTCTTCAGTGGGCCATACTCTGCTGGGTTAAATGAGTCATAGTGAGATACATATCTTTGGTCCACTTCATACCGCAGAACATTGAAAGCCTGCAATATGGAGATATGCGACTATCTCAGATATGACCTGTAATAGAAACCTTATCCTTTCAACTTTAAAGTCAAAGAAATTAGGCATACATAATGTTGCACTTTCATAGCCAAACTTCATAATTAATGATTGTATATTATCTTTTTAAGAAGTCATGCGACGGAATAGTGTCGTATTACTTCTACTCTTTTCTCATGGATAAGAATTGAGATTATAGTGATTACTGATTTGTAAGAGACCAATAGACTTTTCATGCTTTTGAAATTAAGAGCATTAGGAAAGTGCTTGGCATAATGAAAACTAGGTAACCTGCCTCTCCGTGATTCCTTGGTAACATAGTTGCTCTAGCAATTTTCTCCTCAACAAACTCCAAAGTTCCTGTACTGTCTTCTGATGCACTAAGGAATGCGCCGGAGCTGTGAAAAAGGACAAGCATATATAAGTACCAATAGCTGTAAGTTGCGTGAATAAGTAGATTCCGCTATTAAGATAGGACATGCAATACAGCTATAAATGAAGTGGATCACTGGTACAGTCATAAGTGAAGTAAATCTTGTTTGTGATTAGTGCAGAGCTGACATGTTGATGCTCCTAAACCTGATTTGTAAGAACACACATGAAACATGTTTCTCCTACTGTGCAGATTTGTGAGGTAATGGTCATAATATGCAGTTTATTTTCGAGCATAATGATAGAGACCAAAAAAACTATCCAAAATATACAGCACGGGGGTGCGCTTATACTAATCTTCAATTTAATTGATGGAATGGTTCAATTTGAACTTGTTTTATCATCGAATCCCTCAAATACTCAATCACATGTTTTCTCAATCTAATCTACTACTATTTCACAAAGTAAACACCCCGAAAATGTTTAAAGACGGATACCTTGTCCGAACACCCTTTGTGCTCTCGGCAGTCTCTCCCTCACGCAGGGCAAGAGACGATGGTCTGAGCTTTTTCTTAGCCCGTTCAATTATATTTTGGCACTGCTCATCCGAGGCAAAATTAGGAAAATAGACAGCCCGTGGTCTCCAACTCAGGACCTGCACTAGCATAGGAACTTCATTTAGGAGAATATCCCTATAATCTCATCTTCAATACCAAATTACCAAAATTCCGTTTCTCATTCTTCCACAACCACAGCCATTAAACTAATTGCTGGAAGAAAAAAACAAACAAACAGAAGCAATTGACTTTATTCCCGCCGTAGTTCACACACTTTCTAACTAGAAGTGAAGTTTATCAACATTTGGGAGCAATTTTCCCTATCATAAAGGAATAGATCAAAGATCCCAAGCAAGGTAAATCGTAATTGAACATTCTCGAATGCAAATAATTGAGTAATTGACACTTGAATTGAACCTGAAATGGGATAGAATTGATGGAAGAGTCCCCACTTTCACCATGAACCATGGAATCCCCTTCATCATGTCCAATTTCTTCAAGCAATTTATGCCTGGATCCACCCCTATTCACATCCTGCAAACAATAATCAAACAATTCAAGCATCCACAAACACAATTACGCAGCGAAATGCGGTTTTACCTGAGATATGATGATCGATCCGAATAGACCAGCAAGGAAGAAACATAAGCAAAGAAGGAAAACAATCGGCAATGTTAGGTTTGACTCCAACCCCAAAACCCTTTTCCCTCTGTATTTCATTGTTGAATTGGAGATTGGCCTCCAATCACTTGCTATACGTGCATAGGATTTAAGGGTTTTGGCTAAAGCTTTATTGGAGATTGAATAAAGGCAAAGTCTTTATTTGTTTTAGCTTTGTTAATGGCGGGAGATTTGCTTGTTTCTGCATCAAAACAAGATTTGAGGAAATTTCATGATTGAATAATTGTGATCAACGTCGTGATGTCGAGAAAAAATAAGCAACAAGACAAATTGCCAAAATTCAACATTTTGACTTTTTTTTTTATTATGTACGAGCTAACTAAAATTGATATCCCCCTTCTGCATAATATTTTAATGCAATTTTATTTTAAAAGAATAAAATTAAAATTAAAATATTTCCATTTTTAATAACTAAGTCATTTTACTTGAGAAAAAGCAAAAATGAAAATGAGTTATCTTTAGTAAGATCATTACTACTTGTATAGTTGTGGTCCTATACTTAGTGACGTATATTTGCGGTCCCTATACTTAAAAGTATAATTTTTTTTATGCATGTTTTAAGGGTTTTTTTTCATTTTTTGGCACCTTTATTATAAAACTAACATCCCCCGTCTCATAATAGATGACACATTTAGATAACGACATGAGATTTTAGAAAATATTATTTTTTGTATTAAGTGGAGAGAAAAATAATGCTTCCTCTATTCTACACTAGTGAAAACATTTCTTTTCAGCACACAATTTAAGAAAAATTATTTTTGGTAAGTTAAATAATTGAAGAATAATGCAGAAAATGAAAAATGTAGAGAGATGAATAGAGAATAAAGTAAAAGATACTAAAGTAAGTGAGAAAAAAATACTTTAACTCGTAATAAAAAGGAAATTACTCAATTGCTATGGAACATATAAAATATATTTATTTGAGTATAAGAGAACTTTTTTTAAAAAAAATAAATGCATTACAGTGAGATACTCCCTTCGTCCCCAATTAAGAGTCACACTTTCTCATTTCAGTCCGTTCCCAATTAAGAGTCACACTTCATTTTTTTTATCATAAATGGTAAGTAGGTCCCACATTCCACTAACTCATTTCACTCACATTTTATTATAAAACTAATATAAAAAAAGTGGGTTCCACATTCCACTAACTTTTTCAACTAACTTTTCTTTATATTTCTTAAAATCCGTGCCCGGTCAAAGTGTGAATCTTAATTAGAGACGGAAGGAGTATTTATTATGAGACGATAGAATATATAAAAACATGATGCATATTTCATAAATTTTTTCATCAACTTTCTTTTTACATTCATAAAATCTGTGGGAACTTAATTTGAAATCCTAAAATGTAGTTGAGGCAGTTGAGATTGAAGAAATATAAAATTAAATAAAATAAAAATTATATCATGACGTTAGATATAAAAAGACAGAAACCCTAGAGGCCATAACTCATATAGAATTGCACCCCCTTTCTTCTTCAAGCAATTTTCTGAATCTCTACCTCCCTTCACCACAAAGCTGCGCTGCTACTTCTTCATAGGTATTTCTATCCATTCTCTTTACTTTTTAAGTTCTAAGTATGTTATTTAGTTATTAATAGAAAATCAAGTTTTATATTTTAGGTGATTTAATCACCTTATAAGTACTCCACATTTTATATTAAGTCATAAAATCCACAATATAATTATCGATTATCTCCAGAGATAAACAACTATCTAGTATGTATTGTTGATCAGCTAAATCCTAATTTATCACATCTGTAGGAGGGACGTGGCTGCACGCTCGGCCACCCCTGCCACGCGCCGCTCATCTCTCCGCAGCGGTGTTCGATCCACCACCTCCGATCAATTCATTGGTAAGTTCTAATTATTAAAACCTTTTTAATTTAGATATTACTGGCTTGTTGCATATCAATTGTTTGTGAAGCAACATGTATTAGTAAAATTTGAAGGCTTCCTAATCGAGAACAACTGACTTGCTTCAACAAATTAGGTGAAACAGCGGCTTCGACTCATACTCTGTCTTCTTCAATTCGTTACTTCAGAGATAATGGTAGCATCTTTGATTTTGGGTTCGCTCGATTGGGATGGAGGAAAAGTGGGATGATCATTTATTCTTTTGGTATGGGAGGTATTGGAAAAGGCATTGGGCTTTGGACCGCATTCTATGACTACAACAAGCATTCCGTTTCAGCTCGGGCAAAAGGAGACTATTGCAAGCCTTTTGGATCATGCGGAGTTTCCCGAGCACTTGATGATGGAGCAACCGAAAGACGGAATGTAATCTAGAAATTCTTGGGTCGATCCGACGGTATATGACCTTCCATGAGCTATTTCATCTTCGTACATAACTGCTGTAACAACGTGAGCAACACGGAGCCGTCAAAAGAGATCACTGCCGAGAGGAAGTTCTCTGCCAACCGGGCAAAGAGACTGCCGAGAGGAAGTTCTCTGCCAACCGGGCAAAGAGTTTTCCTATAAGGAACCCTGTCTTGCGCATCCTTCAGAAGGCATGCGTTTGCTACCCATTCGCCCGTGTGGAGCATGGTAGCGTTATTAGAGACGAGCTATTCCTGTTGTGGCAGATCTTGTACAGACAACCAACTTTGAACTTGGGTCACTTCATGATCAAGCATCTTGAGCGTGCTGCGAAGAAGAAGAGGACCTTGTGTGTTAGTGCGGTGGTAGCTGCCATAGCCCTCCATCTGGGGTGCAACTTGAGACAAAAGGCTGGAGATCACTTTCCACTCCCCAACTCCACCACCACTTATGTCCACGGGCCGTAGCAGAGGGAGAATTGGTTGATGAACAGTTCGGCCCACCGCCAAATCACACCAAGGAACCAGGCCGGGCGTTTTGCTGCAGCAAACCAGGCATTTCAACGGCGCCAAAAACTTGACTCGAATTATTTTTAACACGAGAAATACCCGCAAGTGTACGGAGCTAGTGTAGTTGACATACTTGGACGCTAACGGTGAACAAGACAGCCCACCACCAATTCACATAAGGGAACCCACCCGGATATGTGGCGAGCCCGGGGCCAAGCGGTGATGAAGGAGCAGATGGAGATGAGGAAGAAGAGGACGAGGAGCATGAAGAAGCACCGAACCCAACAAAGAGGAGGAGATGGGGCCGAGACAAGTACTTCACGATGGAGGAACCGTGGGGTGAGGATTGAGGAGGATGTTGTGCCATCAACAACAGGCTGGACAGTGTGGAGCTGAGTATGCAGCAGCTGCAACAGAACAATGACGCTCAATGGGCTCAGTGGCACCAACAAAGCAATGAACAGTGGGCGAACATCAATGCCCAGTTTGAGAATTTCTACGCCCAGTACGATGAAAGATGGGCCACTTTTGTGCAGCAGCAGTAGGATTTCATCGTCGCCTGGCGACCACCTCATCACCCGCCGAATCAGTAGAGGTCCGCCCCAATTCCACATTCTTTCAAACTTGTTCTTGCCTTGGCTTGTAATAAGTTTGGGGGGTGTCTAGTGGAACTGGGTCTTTTTCTCCTTTCCCCTCTCCCTACTTTGTGATTCCCCGTGATGTAACTTGTGGTGATTTGAGTGATTCTGGCATGTACCCTAATTTGATATGATGGCAGCTTATGTGGTGATGGTAGAACAATTTCTTTTCTTTTATTTGATTTTTTTATCTTTTTGGTGTCTACCTTTTGTGTGATTTTGTGTGTTTTTGTGGTCCAGTCTTTCCTTGGGTGAAATTGAAATGAGAAATGGGTGAGTTGGCAAGATGAACTAAGCATGTTTGTTGGATGAGTTGCCTTTGATGATTATGGTTAAAATGTTTGCGAAAACTTGTTGATTTAGCTAAGTGACTTGTGTTTCCTATTTGTGATTTGCCTAAAGTGAATTGCTCGTTGTCTTGTCTATTGCCAAAAATTACCTTGTGAGGATTGAGACCACCTCCTTTTCTAAAAAAATATGTGTGATTTTTCATCAACTATGTTATATGTCTCTAGAACTTGCTCGCGGTCTGTTTGAATCTGCAAAGTGGTTATAGTGATAGGAGAGGACGTTAGGTCATCCTTTGGAACTTTATCTTAATCTTGAATCAAATTGCGAATCATAATCCTTTGCTAGCTTGTTTTGAGCTTAAGCCTTTTTCTTTGATAGCCAAAAATATGGGTTGAATCTTTGTTGGGTCATAGGAAAAGGAATTTTTGGGAAAAGGATAATGTTGTAGGAAAAAAAAAAAAAAAATGAATTGAAATAAAAGACATGCAAAGCTTGTAAAAATTTGAAAAAAAAGAAAGAAAGAAAGCAAGCAAGAAAGAAAAGGAAAAAGTATGGTTTCGATTGAATAAGGAGGTTGAGTTGAGATTGAATAAGAGTGGTTAAAGTGGTTGAAAAGTAAGAGAAGCACAAATACTCATATATTACAAATCCCAACAAAAGACCATTTCCCATAACAAATCTCAGAAAAGTAAGACTTTGTCGAACTTCTTCCTCTCATCCGGTCCTCACTTATTGAAATTCTCAAGCAAAAACTCCTCTAGACTTCGTCTAGCTTATGCCTCCAATTTTTTTTTTCTTTTTCTCTCTTTTAATATATGTATTTTTATTCTCTAAACTTCGTCTAGCTTATACCTCCAATTTTTTTTAAGCAACGCCAACCCCCTATATATGCTTCCTAATTTGTTGATTGACACTTTTGAGAGTGAACTTAACAAATCAATAACATTGGAGAACTTTTTAGGCTAAGAGGGTTAACTAGGGATAGAAATATAGCACTTGTGAAGGGAGGAACAAAGAGAGCCTAACGTCATCTCCTAAACTCACATTCAGTATGTAGACTTAATATGATCGGGAGCAAGTTCTAGAAACAACAAGAAGTAAATGATAAAATCACACTGAAATGAATGTTTGGCTCAAATCTCACTCGGGTAATAGCATGAATCAAGGCAAACCAAGCAATTCGTTACTTGTGCACATATTACTCAAACTCTTAGTCAAAGACATGATAGCTTAAAAGATGGATGATGTTTTTATCATTAACAACTAGTCATTACCCCAAGAAACAAAATTCAAACAAGTTCAAAGTCAATTCCAACTCAAAGCATTTAGTCACAAAACAACTAATCAACTAAAACATCAAACTAAAAACCAAAAGCAAAACGAACTACGCAAAATCCACAACAACCTAATCCCCCAAACTTATTCCGAGCAAAGCGAAGAATAAGTTCAGAGAAAAGTTGTGAATTTTGAGGGGTTAACAAACAAAAACATAGATAGAAAACCTGGTTGGGTTGCCTCCCAACAAGCGCTTTTGTTTAACGTCGTTAGCTCGACGTCTCCAAGCTTTGTCTACAAGAACCACTCGATCTCGGGAGCGATCGACTCTAATGGTCCTCCGAAAACAATGTGTGTGTGAGAGCACAAACACAAATTAAGCTCGGATTAGAAAACAAAATTAAAATAAAATAAAAACAAATAATGTCTAAACTAGCAAATTCAAAATCTTCAAGATATCAAGCTTAGAACTTAATTAGTCCCCGGCAACGGCGCCAAAAACTTGACTCAATTTATTTTAAACACGAGAATTACCCGCAAGTGTACGAGGCTAGTGTAGCAATAAACAAGTATGAGTATCGTATCCACGAAGACAAATTGTGTAACTCAAGTACCACGAACCGATTTTGACTACTATCTAGAGAATCCGGAAAGGTTGGTTTTGATTTTGAAAAACAATTAAACATAAACAAGATAAAAACACGCAACAAAAGACGAGTTTCAAATAAGAGAACAAGGTAGAGCCTTGGATCCAACTACAACGAACACGACGTGAACAACTCAAAAACTTTGATTACCCATTTGAAGTCTCTAGGATTACTAGGAAAGCCGCCAGTCTAGACTAAGCCCTTTCTCGAGTGCATTTAACCAGTTGATTAATCATTAATATTGAAGTCTCCTTCTAATACGTCACAACTAACTCCTTAAAACAAAAGGCTCAAGCCCTCACTCTAGAATTCCTTCTCTCGAATGCAAATTATCTAGGTGTTGTTCATTCTTTTATTAATCCTAATCAGGTATCTCTCGATTTGTGACATCCCTAACCCAAAACTTGCATCATTTTACATATTGATATATTTTTATTTATCTTTGCAATTTATATTGTTAGTTGTCTAATAAATAATAAATATATATTGATACTTAAATAAATATATATATATATATATATATATATGGTATATACGTATATTACATAACTATTGAAAAGTATAAGTGTGTGTATGTGTAATAATGTGAATTTGTGTATGGAAATATAGTATTACACGTCAAAATGTGCATGGAAATTTAGTGAGTATATAGTACAAGTACTTATAGACGTACTTATAATATAAAATATAGGGGAGTGATCAATTGCTAACTCATCATTTAATTGCTAACTACAACTAATTCAAGGCCACATGATTTTAAAAAATGTGTGGTCTATAATTTGCCACGTGTAATTTGCGTTTTTATTAATTAAATAAAAAAAATTAAAAAAAAATGCCAAATTAGGGTTTTGGATGAAAATGTCAATATAGTGTTTCGAAAATATCACCACAATGCTTTGAAAATGTCAATATAGTGTTTCGAAAATATCAACACAATGCTTTCGAAAAATACGAAAATTCTAAATTTTTTTTTTCAAATTTTGATGTCGGAACATATGCATGTAGTATATCGTTGGAATCCTTATAAAATTATCTTTAATTTGATACATGTTATATGAATTTAAAGTTTTGGAATTTCTTTTAAAAGTTAATAATAACTAACTTGACATTAATACCCCTATTGATTTTTATTGGAATTAATTCTATAGCCTTATTGACGTTTTTTGTTGATCGTATTGACATTTTGTGGTTAATAATCTAGGCCTTTAATTTGAATATCTAATGGCTATTATTGAGTTGTAGTTAGCAATTAAGCATTGAGTTAGCAATATAACACTCCCCATAAAATATATATGTATGCATTTGGATAAAAAGTTGCATGCATTAAATAAATTGCTATTTACGTTTTGATTACTACGTTTCTTATATTATTATTTGTGTAGTTTACGTGTTGCATATTTAACTAAGGATATGACACTTGTACTTATGACATTCAATTTAATTAGTATGAGTCGGTAAAATAGCCGACGTATATTTGTGTACAAATATGTATATTGTTTATCATTTGGAAAGAGGAAAAAGGGTTTGAGAGAATTTAGAAAAAATACAAAAGTAAAGAGAAAAGTGTTGGATCGAGATTATAAATTAAAAGTTGGAATCAGGAGCTCAATAAGTTTATCTATCTCTTATAAGGTGTGTATAAATCACACTTTTCATTTTACATATTTTATGCGCTTCTTTGCTAGGTGTTAAATAAAGTGAATAATTTGATTATATGATGTGACTCTGATATAATTATGTGTTATTTGATATAGATGGTGGAATATTGTATGGATATGTGATTGGTGCAATGGATATATTTTATATATTGTAAATGAATTATATGATAGAAATATGTAATTGGTGAAATTGATGTATTTACACATGATTTTGGAATTATTTGTGAATTATATGATTAAAGAGGATATGTGACGGTCTTGCACTGGATCTGGAAAAAAAAATATAGAGGGACCTTCGGGTCAAATACAGAGGGACCTTCGGGTCATAGAGGGACCTATGAGTCCAATTACAGAAGGACCTTCGGGTCATAGAGGAATCCCGGACAGATACCAGGCTTGATTTGTCACAGAATAATAAACTGAACAGAGTGGCACGTGCATATGTATATGGAATTAATTTTAATATTTGTTGATTATTGTTTTATATATTGGTTAAAGAGTATGTTTGATATCTGACATGTGGGATTAAAGGTAAGGTTTATATACACTGAGTTGTGGCTCATATAAACCACTAATATTTTTCAGGAATAAGATATCAGTGAAATTATTCGTTGACGTGGGTCGTAGGAACTCCACATGTTATCAGGGTCGGCGGCTGACACGTTTTGGCAACCTTCTCCTCCTCATCATTTTTTTGCATTTTAATAAGTGTATGGTATATAGAGTGGTGAGAGGGTCCCACTACGGTTTAGAATGTTATGAAATATGTAGTTGATAAATGTTGATTTTTGAAATGATATAATATGTGCGTTTTATGTACTTGAAGCGTGGGTTAATTTATTTAATATTTAAAATTTATTTATAGTAAGTGCATATGTCATAAAGGTTGAGGTGTGATACGATTACTCAAAACTAGGTCAACAAACCAATTGGTAGCTAAACAATTGAATTGAAAAAGCACAAGAATGAAACAAAGAAATTACAAGAGCATAGGTAATCAAAAGTCCTTGAATTAATCAAAAGTGTTCATTGTAATCTTCACCAAATCTCTACAAAAAATTTAGCTATTCATATTCAATGCAAATTCACAAGAGAAATCCATAGAAAGTGAATTGAACATAGGAAAACTAATATAGATACTCCCAAAGGTGAATTGAATGGGCTAATTGTCTTCGTCTTCAAACTTGTTGATGAACCAGACCTTTTTTCGCTTCAATCTGCTCTCAAACGTGGAAACTGCTTCTGGGGTGTGTGGAAAGTATGCTGGAGTCGAACCCTAGGTGCTATTTATACCCATGGTGAAAAATAGAAGAAAATCAGTGCACGAGCTAATCGCTCGGCCGAGCGATTTTTAAATGAAGAAACGCCCGACCAGGCGTTTTTCTTGAACCGCGACATTGCACAAAACGCCCGACCCGGGCGATTTCTGAATGAAAAACGCCCGGGGACAGTGGATTCGCCCGCTCTGGAGACGCAAACGCCCGGCCTTCTGTGAAGAAACGCCCGGCTTTATGCAGTGAAACGCCCGACTTTCGGTTTTGGTGCCCTTTTCGCCCGTTTCCACCTGTTGTGACTACAAAAACTCGACAAACTCATCAAAACACTAAAGTAGGGGATCATAGATGAAAACTCAAGTAATGTGACATAAAACACTTAATTATGCACTTTCAAACATCCAAAACACTTGCTAAACTACGAGATTATCAGTAGCATAAAACAAGTAAGAGTATCGTATTCCACAGAGACAAATTGTGTAACTTAAGTACCACGAACCGACTTTAACTACTATCTAGACAATCCGGAAAGTTTGGTTTGATTTTAGAAAGCACTTAAATATAAACAAACTAAAAGTACCCAACAAAAGATAAGTTTCAAATAAGAGAACAAGGTAGAGCCTTGGATCCAACTACAACGAACACAATGCGAACAATTCAACAACTTTGATTACCCAATTGAAGTCTTTGGGATTACTAGGAAAGCCGCTAGTCTAGGCCAAGCCCTCTCTCGAGTGCACTTAACCCGTTGATTAACAATTAATATTGAAGTCTCATTCTAATACTTCACAATTAACTACTTAAAACAAAAGGCTCAAGCCCTTACTCTAGAATTCCTTCTCTCGAATGCAAATTATCTAAGTGTTGTTCATTCTTTTATCAATCATAATTAGGTATCTCTCGATTATTCAAAACTAGGTGAGCAAACCCAATTGATAGCTAAGCAATTGAATTGAAAATGCACAATAATGAAACAAAGGAATCACTAGAGCAAAGGTAATCAAAAGTCCTTGAATTAATCAAAATCGTTCATTGTAGTCTTCATCAAAACTCTACTAAAGATTTAGCTACTCATATTCAACTCAAATTCACAAGAAGAATCCATAGAAAATGAATTGGACATAGGAAAACTATAAAATACTCCAAAGAGTGGATTGAATGACAAATCGTCTTCGTCTTCAATCTTGTTGATGATTGTGACTCTTCGTCTCTTCAATCTACTCTCAAAACCTTTGAAAAACTCTTATGGGGCGCGTGGAATGTCTGCTGGAGTCGAAGCCTAGGTGCTATTTATACCCGGGGCGAAAAATAGAAGAAAATTAGCGCATAAGCAAATCGCCCGGCTGGGCGATTTTAAGTGACAAAATGCCCGCCCGGGCATTATTGTTGAACCTCGGTTTTACACAAAACGCCCGACCCGGGCGATTTTCCATGGGAAAATATGCCGGGGGACAGTGGATACGCCCAGCCTGAGCGGCAAAACACCCGGCTTCATGCAGTAGAACGCCCAGCCTGGTGTAGTAAAACGCCCAGCCTGATCTTTGGCTGCTGTTTCGTCTGTTTCCACCTGTTTTGACTACAAAAACTCGACAAACTTATCAAAACACTAAAGTAGGGGATCATAGATGAAAACACTAAATTATGTACTTTTAAACATCCAAAACACTTGATAAACTACGAGTTTATCAAAGATCCATGGGAGATGCACTCTCTTTCAAATGGTGGAGCTATATCAGATGTAGTCCTCCTCACGGAGATCGCGGCAGGGATCAGAAGCCTTCAACTTGGATAGGTTTCCCAGTGAGTACAGATGCAACAATGGCAAGAGGATAACCTCCTATGGAGGGCCCAGCAGGAGTCCCGATTGGACTATTATGGGACTCTGATACAGCAGCCGCGCCCGCGCTGCAGACTTAGGGTGATACTAGATGGGAGGAGCACCTACTAGGTAAGGTTCTTGCCATGATTCATTTTTCTTATTTGAGGACAAAAAAGAGTTTAAGTTTGGCGGAGTTGACAAACTCATGTTTTAACCGGTATAATTAGTGTGTTAAGGTGTTAAATGGCGCATTTATCACTCGAAATTGTCTATGTCCAACAATTACTCTATATTTTGGAGTTTATCCGTCAAATGTTATGGACCAAAAAATGATAGTTTAACAAAGTTCGCAGACTAAAAAAATGTTCCATCTAAATGAAAATAAAGTGAACTACATAAATGGTACTCCCTCCGTCCCATAGTAGACATCACACTTTCCTTTTTAGTTTGTCTCACAAATGTCACATTTCCTATTTTAGAAAAAGTTCTCTCTCACATCATTTATAAAATTATATTTTCACTCACCACTTAACACACAAAATAATATCTCCTTAAATACCGTGCCATCTCTCAAGTGTGACATCTACTATGGGACGGTGGGAGTACTTGAATTATGAGGTTTGCTTACAAATGATCTCTGAACTTTAAAATTATCATGGATAGTTGATAAGACTCGTTTCATGCATTGGTTTTGGGTTATAATTCTGTGCATTTGGGGCGCTAATCTGTGTTTCTGAGTTCAGGTGCGTAGTAAATCTGCCGGACCTAGGAGTTGTTACCAGACCTGGCGGATGCAAAAGTGATTAAATTGAAGTAAAAATCAGAACTCGTCGTTCGGACCTGAGAGAATTAAAAGCTGGGGACATGAGCAGAATGGAGCATGAGCAGATTATTCTAAAAGAGTCTTATTCAAGGGCAAAAGCGTCTAATTACCATAAGGATACCCTAGGGATCAAAGCCTCACATATATAAAGAGCTTAACCTTGAAGAACAAGACAACCACTACTACACACTCTTAGCTCAAGCTCTTGTTCCATTCCTTAGTTCCACACTTCAAATTTCTCATTTCACTTGCTGCGCACTTGGAGATGGAGTGATCCTGGCTACCGTCGTGGTTCTCGTCATTTTGCTGTTGTGTAACACCGCCTTGTGATGACGAAGAAACAATATTTATCTCGCTTTGTTTAGTTTACTTTTGGTTTCAAGTACTTGTTGGTTTTTGGTTTCATAACTCTAGTTCTTGCTTTGATCTACTGGATTTGAACCTATTTCTCTTTATTATGGAAGTTTGTGTTGGCTTTTGTTGGATCTCACAGAGTTGATGTTTATTTCTTGCTTTTTACTTTCGGTCTTGTTTATCATTGGATGTTTGGAGCTGATATCTGTTGGTTTGTTGTTGGAGGTTGTGAATTTACGTATGGAGGTGTTTGGATTTGTTGAATCGTGGTGGATTTGAGTTGGAGTTTCGTGTATCTGGTGTTTGTTGTTTACGTTGTGCATGATTATGGATATTTACTTTCTGTTTCTGCATTCTCTAGGTCCAGTGGCGTAGATCTGATAGTTTAGGCTTTAATTTATCGTTTTAAGCTTAGATCTGAAGTTTGCTATGTTTTCATGATGTTTAATGCTCTGTTTTATTTGCTATTCTCGTTTGATTCCCGAAGAAGATGAAGTTGTTTGTAGTTAGAACCAGATCTGCTTTTGTCAGTACTTTCTGCATATGTACTTTGCTTTTTATGCATGTTCTCCAGACCCTGTCAGTACTGTCTGCATTGTATTTTTACTTTTCTGCATGTTTTTCCAGACCCTGGTAGTTTAAGGAAACTTGTCCCCACTTTTCGCTTTATTCCTGTTTGTCCAAATTAGGAAAGTCCATCTAGTTAGGTTAACTTCAGTTGTCTTAGAACTTTTAAAATATCTCATTTCTCAAGGTCATGCATGTTCCGTACGTTCTCATTTCTTAGACGCAGTAGGTAGAGTAGAGTAGTTTAAGTCTCTCAGACCCAGTAGTTTTAAGTTCTCGACCCACAAATTGCGTGGCAGCAGCCAACCCCCCTTTTCCAAAACATCCTCAAATGCAGTTTCGTAACACATTCGTCCTCGTGGGATCGATCCTTTACTTCCCTGCTAGTTGTAGTATAGTGGGTTGAGGTTTTGAAGAAATGGAATGCACCCAACGACCACTGTCTGATAGTTTCATGATCTTCTAGCCTCTGAAAGCTAGTCGAATCCTCTGGACCTGTTAGATTGAGAGATATCACACATCGCACTGTACGTCTACTCTAAGCTCTTCAATAGTCCCTAGACTTGCGGGAAATTTCATCCATTGTACTTTTTTCACAATTTGGCCTATTTTCCCACCGAAACTATCCCTAGTGCATAGAGGGCATTTTTGGATTGCCATAAAATTGAGATACCTGGTAATATATATGACATTTTTTCTATCTCTCTAGCATTAGATATGATGTTTTCCCATAGCTTGAGTGTTTGACATCCCTAACCCAAAAACATGCATTATTTGCATATTATCATATTATATTGTCATTGCATATCATATTGTCATTTATATTACAGAAATATTAAGTGTGCCATAGAGAATATATTTATTTTTATGATCGACTCGATATAGTCAAATATATATAAATAGTTTTGATTCACGAAAATTTTAAATATGAATGTGTTTATAATATGTAATAATTATGTGATTGTGTGTGCATGTGTACCATATAATACTACTAGCACTTATGTACGTAAATATAAACATATAAATATATATATATGCATGTATTTTTCTATAGATTAGAGTGTCAAGCATTAAATATATTGAATTGTGTATGTGTACATGTTGTTAGTATATTAAGTGGATATCAGAGGTTACAAATTGATAATATAAACGTGTGTACATGTGTCCCTAGTATGAGTATATATATATATATATATATATAGGGACGTATTCATATCAAAACGCTAAGTATGAGTAAAACTTAAAACACTTGCAGTCCATTGGATCGTGTGATCTAACGGTCAGATTAATGCCACGTGTCATCTAATAATGTAGATTTTTAGCCTAATAATGTACATATGATAATAATGTAACATTTTAGTCTAATAATGTACATTTCCATTCTAATAATGTACCTCGGCGAATAATGTACATTTTTAGTATAATAATGTAGCTTATCACAGCCATCCAATTTAAGGATCCAAGGGGGATGTGATCAGGTCCATAAGTGAAATTCTGTCAAAAATCAAAGCAAATCTCAGCCATTGGATCTTGTGATGTAACCGTTAGATTAATGCCACGTGTCATCTAATAATGTAGATTGTGTAGTCAAATAATGTAGCTCGACTAATAATGTAACGCTCTTTAGTCTAATAATGTAGATTGTGCAGTCTAATAATGTAGCCCGGCTGATAATGTAACGCTTATACTGTAATAATGTAGCTCGGATATTATGATCACAACCATCCAATTTAATGATCCAAGGGCTGAGATTCACTTTGATTTTTGACAGGATTTCACTTATGGACCATAGCGCACCCCTATATATATATATATATATATATATATAGATAGATAGATAGATAGATAGATAGATAGATAGATAGATAGATAATGCATGAAATTTTAAAGTACTAGTTAATAAAATAGTTTAAGAAATATGTGAGGAGAAATTGTTTCCCTTGTTTTAAGACATGTCATATTCATGTTTAACTTAGCATGAGTAATGTATTTGTAAAGAATGCTGAGTAATCACTTTAAGTCGGTTATTGCTTTTTCAAAGAGAAGATAGATTAATTTTCAATTAACATACACACAAATTCTTCTACACATGTTATGTACAAAAATATAAACGAATAAAAAAGAAAGTGAAAGGTCTCATTCACATGATATAATAGGATTAGTGAAGCATCAAATGTTGTGGATAGAGAAAGAGGAACAAGTGTTCGACTAGACTACTTTTTTTATAAGGTGTGTATAAATCACACTTTTAATTTTACATGTTTTATATGCTTCTTTGCTAGGTGTTAAATAAAGTGAATAATTTGATTATATGTGACTCTAATATAGTTATGTGTTGTGTGATATTGATGGTGGAATATTGAATATGTGAGTGGTGCTATGGATATATTTTTATATGGCATTAGAAGTAATTGAATCATTGGATTAAAGAGGAAATCCCGGGCAGATACCAAGCTTGATCTGTCACAGAATAATGAAAAGGACGGAGAGGCATATGCATATGAATATTAAATTTTTTATGATATTTATTACTTCCGGTGATATATGTTGGTGAATGATTGTGTTTGATATTTGTATGTGGAATTATAGGTAATATTTATATACACTGAGTTGTGGCTCATATAAACCACTAATATTTTTCAGGAATAAGATATCAGTGAAGTTTTTGATTGACATGAGTCATAGGAACTGCACATGTTATCGGGTCGGCAGCTGATACGTTTTAGCAACCTTCTCCTCCTCGTCATTTTTGCATGTAGATAAATGTGTAATATATAGAGTGGTGAGAGGAACCACTACGGTTTAGAATATTTTGCAATATGTACTTGATAAATATTGGTTTTTGAAATTATATAAAATGTGCATTTCATTTATTTGGCGCGTGGATTATTTATTTACTATAAGTAGTTACGTCAGTTGGGGTTGGGTGTGACAGTTTAAGTGGTATCAGAGCGGGGATAGAATCCCGCTGGGACATAGCATTCAAGCATGTATGATACATTTTGGTTCTAAGTTTCGTTTGTATTTTTATTATCATGAACATGTGTCACCGAGGAGAGAAGGGTCAGCCACCATGCATTATCAATTAATTGTAGAAACATATCATATACATGCTGCATCATATGAGGATTTCCAGTAAATACCTAGGCTTTTTAGAACAAAGAGTACATGGACCAATGATGAGGTAAAGAGGTAGAAAATTTAAAGAGCTCAGAAAAGTAGAAGTTGTTGTATGGAACTAATCTGACTGAGGCTGGGATATAGTCAAAAGTGATAGAACCGGTGTTCAATCATATGAGTGGTATGTCAGAAGAAGGTTTTGATTACAGGGCATCTCTTCTATGAAGCAATACTTACTCTTGGTGGCAAACAGTCCCACAAGCTATGATACAACCTCTGGTAATTAGTTCAGACGATTTTTCTATAGAATTCAATGCTAAATATATGCAAAGAAGTGTATTGTGATAAGAAGCAGAGAAGGTTTTGTCTTTAATCAAGGAACTATGTTTGTTGATTATGAGTTGACATTATTTCAATATACACGGTTTTCTAGAGAATGTGTTGCGAGTTAATTCAATTGAGCTGCCAGCGGATATTGATTCTCTTGTTCATACACAAGTTTTGATATTACTATGGGTATAGATTGGTTTTCACTTCATCGAACCAAGTAGCTTGTCAAGTAAAAGAAATGGTAATATAATCATCGAGACGGGATCGAGTTATATTTTACGGTAATCAATATATTGTTCCAGGTTTTCTTATATTATCTAGATCGACTTTTTGATTTATTAGAAGTGCAGATTTATTTGGATTTTCACCTTATCAAGAGAAATATTTCTCTATTGAGCACTAGATTTATTTTTATTTCTACTTATCAACCGTCTTCATTAGAGTTTCAAGAATTTAAGAATCAGTTACAAGAGTTATCTGGTAGGAGATTTATATGACCCAGTATTTTATCTTGGAGTCCACCAATATCATATTTGAAGAAGAAAGACGGCACATTGCGACTTTATATACACTATTGAATGTTGAGTCAAGTGACAGTGAAGAATAAATATCTATTACCGAGAATAGAAGACTTATTTGATCAATTTCAAGGTATGCAACTGTTTTCGAGTACCGATTTTTGATCAAGATATCATCAGTTGAAGATAGCTAAAGAGAATATTGCAGAGACACCATTTTGAACTCAGTACGACCATTATGAGTTTTGGTTATGCCTTTCGAATAAACTTTGCACCTACAATTATTTATGGCATTGATGAACAAATTCTCTCAACTATTCCTGGATCCGTTAGTGATTAAATCTATTGACTTACTATTATATTCATGAAGTACAGATGAGCATGTTAATCACTTGCAGGCAGTAACCGGCGGTTAAACTGGAACCGGAACCGGCGGTTAAACCGGAACCGGATAACCGGTATCCGGGCTGGTTACGGTTCAAGCATTCGACGAACCGGAACCGGCGGTTTTTGAACCGTGGCCATGTCTAGAGCAAGCACATAGAGAGGAAGTATCATATCATTCGAGATATAGTGCAGAGAGAAGACATAAAAGTGGTCTAGATTGAGTCAGAAAACAACCTGGCAGATCCTTTCACGAAGGCATTAGCGGTAAAGCCGTATGAAAGCCATGTTGAAGGAATGAGAGTTCGACTAATTCAAGACCTCAATCCGCTTTCAGTATAAGTGGGAGAATTAGACGTTAGCACATTTTTTGTATACTCGAAAGTGTTTTGAGTATAAGTGGGAGATTGTTAGAGTTTGTATACTAGAAATCACGTTTCGAGTGATTGAATACTGTAAAACTCTTATTTTATTTTCCAATGAATAAAACATATTATTTTTGTCATAATGTTGTTATGTTTTACATTTAATGGATGTTAATGCATGTTTAAATGTATAAGTTAACTTAACAAAGTCTAAGTCTTTGTTTTAGTAGACCGGTTGTGGGCGTCGTCCACTTTAAGGTAACACGGTCAGTTCTAAACAAAGAAAAAGATGAATTTCACAACCTAGTTGGAATTTGACTATCCATCGACAAAAGGTTGCAATGTTAGTCCGCATATTTCTAAGCCTTACTGAAATAAGATGACATTGGTGTGGTATAGCACTGAACGGATCTAACAACAAGACTTGTCCTTAGGCTATCTACCGAAAGGCGAGGTCTTGATAAATATTTGTTTCTTAATCAATGTAGGTTAACATTGAGCATACGGTATTGATTATACACTATTTTGACTTATCAAATGGTGCGGGTTTTTCGTAACCCAATTATCCTGATATATTGGGTAGTGGTGATCAATATCTAGCGGTGCTAGGATTGCTATTATATTGAATCGTGCGCGAGCTGAGTCTCGTTTGATAATGTCCTCAAGAGGAGCGCGAAACAAGGTTTTATCATTCGGAACCTAGCTAGTTGGAGTTTGATTACCCTATGAATAATAAATAAGCGTTTTATGCTAAGTCCACTCTTGGAATTAATAATAAGTTAATTAATTAAGTCAATAGCAGACATTAATTAATTAATGGACATTTTAATCTTAAGTGCGGGAAATGAAAGTTAAACGGAAACCCGGATTACTTGTAATTTCAGATTTGGATGGGGAGAGTTCAATATTACTTCTGTAGTGGCTGCTCGTAATATTCCAATTATAACTTATATTAAATTGTGGGTTCAATTTAATTAGTAAAAAGTAAATTGGATGAGCTCATATCCAAAACCTTCCATAGATCCCTGTCTGGGCCCAAAAGGAACATAATATAAATAGGAGAATAAAGGAGACAGATATAACACAATTTTATTTCATAAAATTTTCGAAAATTTTCGGCCCCTAGCTGAAGGAGATTTCGAATTCCACTCCTATTCCCAAAAGGATTTCTTCTGTCTTCTTTATTTAAGTCCTAGTATTCTAGTAAGATCAGCCCACACTGATATTGGAGTACAGTTCGGGAACCAGAGAGAAGATTTGTGGTCTAGTACTCAAAGCATCACGTGGAGAAGAAGCTAGACATCTTCAATTCTTTGGAGAATTAATTAGGTATTTTTCTGCTCCGTAGAAAAGCATGTTTTAGGTTTCAATATTCTTAAAGCATGATTAATTCAAGTTATGAGCATGATACATGTGATAATTACGTGAATAGATTTTGTCTAAATAATCTGCTAAATAGATCTGATTATTATGTGATTTATTGGTGTGATTAATAATTGTAAATTTATGATAATCAAGTTCAACACCGCTTCCGCTGCCGGTTCCATCAAGTGGTGCTATGGATATATTTTTATATGGCATTAGAAGTAATTGAATCATTGGATTAAAGAGGATATGTGACAGTCTTGCCATGGGTTCTACGGGTCATATTCAATGATAATGGACCTACGGGTCAAAGAAAATGTGCAAAGAGGGGCCTTCGTGGGAAGGTCAAAATGCAAAGAGGGGCCTTCGTGGAAAGGTCAAATAAATAAAAAGGACCTTCGGGTCGTATACAATGGAAATCCCGGGCAGATACCAAGCTTGATCTGTCACAGAATAATGAAAAGGACGAAGAGGCATATGCATATGAATATTAAATTTTTTATGATATTTATTACTTCCGGTGATATATGTTGGTGAATGATTGTGTTTAATATTTGTATGTGGAATTAAAGTTAATATTTATATACACTGAGTTGTGGCTCATATAAACCACTAATATTTTTCAGGAATAAGATATCAGTGAAGTTTTTTATTTGCATGAGTCATAGGAACTGCACATGTTATCAGGTCGGTGGCTGATGCGATTTAGCAACCTTCTCCTCCTCATAATGTTTGCATGTAGATAAATGTGTAATATATAGAGTGGTGAGAGGGTCCCACTACGGTTTAGAATATTTTGCAATATGTACTTGATAAATATTGGTTTTTGAAATTATATAAAATGTGCATTTCATTTATTTGGCGCGTGGATTATTTATTTACTATAAGTAGTTACGTCAGTTGGGGTTGGGTGTGACACTTCGTCCCTGAAAATTGTATGAATTATAATTTTTTTTAGTTCGTCCCTAAAAATTTTGTACTCCCTCCATCCTTGGTAAGTTGAGTTTGTATTTCTTTTTGGGATGTCCAACTAAGTTAAGTCATTTTCTTTTTTTGACAAAAAATAAAACATCTTATCATTCTTACTTTATTTCATCACCCACTTTACACCATTGGCAATGGTGACCTATCTCTGGAACCCATCTTAGAGTCTATCTTCATTTTTTCCTGTCATGTCAGCAGACCCATCTCAGAGCCTATCTCCATGCAATGAGAGTCCATCTCATTTCCATATCATCACTATTTTATTTCACTTTTAATTGTTGATGTAAATTAAAGACAACGTAGTATACGGCAAAAAACATATTTCATTTTAAAAACTAAATAAAGCATAAATGTCTAAATAATAGTATAAATAAAATTACATAATAAATTCATTCTTCGATATATTACAATATTCGAAATTAGAATACAACGAGAAGCGAATTTAAATTAAATTACAATAAAACATCAGTGTCTCGGACGGAAAACTGCCGCCGGATAGCGTGGCTCCTCGGCAAAGTAATCCGCAAACAGCTGATCGTGAGCTTTGGTGTGGTTACGGTGAACCGCTTGACGACGCTGGATTGGCCTAGGGACTGCCGCCTGTACCTGTTCCCGCCGCTGTTGTTTTGCAATCCGGACAATGAATGGGTTGCTCTCGCCGATGTCGGAATCGGAGTTGGAATCCGAAATGAGAGTGAAATTAAAAGACATTTCTAGTGAAAAAAAATGTGAAGTAGAGAAGGATGTAGGTGTGTGAAATGAAGGTGAGGAGATTGAGATATTTATAATAGGAGAACAAAATTAAAAAATTAATTTTAAAAAAAATATATGAAATCGGTGCCGCCATCAACCCGAGCCTCCGTAAAGATGTCAAGTGGGTCGAGCTGACCCGCAGTACTGAAATAGAGTCGGTCTGGGCTCGGCTTAGTAGTTTAATAAAGCTCCAATTGGGCTGTTTTATAAAATCAGGACCGGCCCGGGCCCATGACCACTTGAAGCCCGACCTAGGCCCAAGACCAGCCCAAGCCCGACACGGCCCAACACAACTCACTTTTCTAATTAGCATTAAATCTATCCCATATGCTTTTAGTATATATTTTGTGAATTCTTTATGAATTCAGGATTATAATATGAACAATTCTAATATGATGGATAAAGTATAAAAATATAAAAAGTTCAAGTTTTATTACAAATTTTATTTTTATAATTATAAAGATTAGTCTTATTTTTAGATTTAACTATAACTTGCATAAATATAGAGATTACTTGTTAACTAATATTTTCTTACATAATTATAGAGATTAGCGTATTCCCAATGTATATATGTATATCAGTTATGATGATTAGTGTTGTTTGAATATATGTGTTAAAATGACAATCCCTTTTAAAGTGACACCGTGACGCCACTTATACAGTAATATTATAAATGCTACACAACAATCTATAGATTACTGTATAGCGTGTTGGATATTGCTGGCCAAGAAAAATTACTGTTTAGTGTACACCATATTGCTGGCCGTCTTTTTCAGATTTTTTTTTTGGCCACATGGCAGCTAATTATTCGTCCACGTGTACAAATGATTGGCTAGAAATAATGATATGATGTTATTTTAAGAGGTGGTGGCACCCTAACACTCCCCTATCTTAAGATCCATAATTAATTATATCTCGGCTATTTCAACAAATGGATGCATTCAAGTACTAAACCTAAATAAAAGTTTATAACCAAATTGATTTCCATAATTATAGTGATTAGTTAACTAATTTTTCTCTAAAAAAAAATAGTGGATCATACTCCTTAATCAGTAGTGATTTATTCATTGTTAACTAATTTTCTTTTTAGAAATTAGTGGAATTCTAGAATTAAAAGTGATTTGCATAATTATAGAAGCTAATTGTTAATTGGTTTAACTTTATCATAAATAATTTGATAATTAGTTAAATATTTATTCGTATATGTATATAATAAATAGTGTTAGATTGGTAGATCTAACATGGTATATTTAACTACATAGTATATTTAGCTAAGTTTTAGAGCACTCACAACCCTAGTGGGAGCCCTAGTGGTTGCCACATCAGCATACTCTATCTTTCTGCGATGGTTTGGTCTTAGTGGGTGTCCTATCTATTATCCATTTTTCATTTCAATTTTAATTTTATTTTTTTATATTTACCAATTATAAATAGCAAAATTAGACTCCAAGTTAAAGAACTAGCAAAAAATATACATTACTTAATTAAAAAAAAAAAACTACATCATACTTAACAAAAAAAACATTACTAAACAAAATTACTAGAGAGTATTGGTGTGCGAAAAGTGAAGAGAAAGTTGGGTATTTTAATAGTGGTTTAATTAGGGTTTAAAGAATTAGAAATAAAAAAATTTAAAAAAAAATGAAAAAACGCTCGATCGGGCTCGGGCGTCGGGCTGCAATGGATGCCCGATGGATCGAACGAGAGATCGGTCGTCGTCGGGCGCGACCGACGTCTGCAGTGGATTACCGGCAATGCTCCAGCCCGATCTCGGGTGATCGGGCGTGAGATCGAGCATCCATTGCAGATGCTCTTATGAATTTGTAATTTTTTAATATGAAATTATGAAGACTATCATTTGTAATTTGTAAGCCTAGGCAATGGAGGCCCATCGCAGGGCCGATGCGGAGCCGATATGCCATCGGCTGGGGCGATTGATCGGGCATGGGCCGGAGGCGTTGGGGAAGGGCGATCGGCTCCCTCCCTACAATGGGAGCCGATCGGAAGCCGATCGCTCGGTCCTTGAGATTGGCCATCACTGCTAATGCTCTTACTCTTTCTTTATACTCCATTTCCTTGTTATTCTTTCTTACTTTTCAACACAATTTTTTAATTCCCGTGCATAAAATTTTTGACTCAACTTAGTTAAGATGGAGGGAGTACTACTTTTTAATTTTTGAAATCTAACTTCACTATGAATCTCATTTTCCACTCCACTATTTTCGCTTATCTTTTTTCTACCTCTTTCTTATTTTTATCAATTATACATTAGGAGAGTGTTATATTTCTAACTCAATGCTTAATTGTTAACTACAACTCAATAATAGCCATTAGATATTCAAATTAAAGGCTTAGATCATTAACCACAAAATGTCAATACGATCAACAAAAAACGTCAATAAGGCTATAGGATTAATTCCAATAAAAATCAATAGGGGTATTAATGTCAAGTTAATTATAATTAACTTTTAAAAGAAATCCCAAAACTTTAAATTCATATAACGTATATCAAATTAAAGATAATTTTATAAGGATTCCAACGATATACTACATGCATACGTTCCGACATCAAAATTTGAAAAAAAAAATCTAGAATTTTCGTATTTTTCGTACACAGGTAATGTCAATACAGCTAAGATAATATGTCAATATAAAGCATATACAATGTCAATCCTAAATTTGTGTTGATATTCTCAAAGCATTGTGTTGATATTTTCGAAATACTATATTGACATTTTCATCCAAAACCCTAATTTGGCGTTTTTTTTTTAATTTTTTTCGATTTAATTAATAAAAACGAAAATTACACAAAAAGCAAATTGTAGACCACATATTTTTTAAAATTATGTGACCTTAAATTAATTGTAGTTAGCAATTAAATGATGAGTTAGCAATTGATCACTCCCCTTATACATTAATATCTTATTTTTATCAATTATACATTAATATCGACGAATACTCAAAATTTATTATAATACTTAAATGAACAAATTATCAAACAAGATACAGATAAAAAAATTTTTGTTTGGAGTGGTTAGTAGTTGAAGAATTATGAATAGCCACGTCATAGTCTTAATTTTTTGGGATTACTCAAATCTACCTATTTTACATCAAATTTTCACTGAAACTTCTCAAATTTCAATCGAAGCTCAGATATCTGGTCTGTCAATCGTCGATTACGGTAGCTGCTTTTGCAGGATAGAGATTGGAAGGCTGCTGCTGAAACTGCTAATTGGAGTTGCATGACGACTGCTTCGGAGCTATTCTACCAACGGAGGACGCGAATTGGGCGTAATTCGGATTCGTATGGCGTCGGGTCGGATTTGAGCTCTCCACCGCCGCCTCCGTCGATCAATCGCCGCCACCGCCACAACAGCAGTGCCGGAGGCAATCAGAGTCGCCGAGATCCCGACGGCTGCAATCCGTTGCGGCGCTCTCTTCATCACCCGCGCCAGACCTCGCTCAATCGCTCTTCTCAGGTGATTTTTGTCGTCATGATTGCAATTTATGTAAAAATAAGGGCTGAATGCGGTTCGAGTTAATTTGGTAGAATCTATCGTATTGCTTTGATAGAACTTGATGCCCTGTCTGTTCTCGCTTCAGCTGAAAAATGTTACTCCATCCGTTCCACAGTAATAGAGTCATCATTTTCTGCCCTCGTTTTCAAAAAATGATAAATGGTTAAAGTGGAGAGTGAGTAAAGTAAGATATAGAATAATGCAGAGAAGAGTCTTATAGTATTCTATTTCTTACTTTATTTTTTCTCAACTTTAACTATTTATAAGTATTTTTTCAAAATGAAATGACTCAACTTTATTCTAGTTTTGAACCGATGGCAGCATGTGATATATCATAGAAATCCTAATGTTTTTGGAAAGAGTAACCCCTCGCAATATAGATCAATTATGGTGTAGTGTTGGCAGTTTTGTATTCACAACATGCTTTAGATTTAGGATTTTTTACCGTATCCAAATGTTTATTATCTTCACTCAAACCAGTCAAATACAATGTGATGAGATATTATCAGTGCATGTGCATCCTAGAGTTGCTTTACTATTTATGTTCTCCATTGGATGAATTGTTAAAAAATTTCCATCTATCTTGTAAATACTTCTCAAGGAGAAACCAATTTTGAACCATTGGCTGTCGCATCCTTTCATTATGACCAGGAATGTGAAACGGTTCGACGCGAAGAGGGCAGCCACCAGTTTTCTCCCAGGAATGTTATCCATCCAGAGCCTCAAGTTAATGCACAAGATTGGCTGATGTTAAGTGGGAATGACAGGCTTCCTGGAGCCGTTCTGCTTGCTAGAGAAAGACTTTTGCAAAGACTGAGAGGTGTTATGCTCTCTGATAGCAGGTTGGTTCGGATGTTTGAAATCCCTCCCACCCCACCGTCCGGTATAATTGCGTCGGCTGAAGTAACGTGTAAAACACATTATGGCAGTCAGTTGTTGATTCGGCATGAACCAGTAGTCCTGTATAAATATGATCTTCATGACTTTCTGTACACTAGTCATTAAACCTTGCTTTTACATAATTATGTATTCGGACTTTTTCTCTGTATAATTTTCTTATTCCTTCTACTCCACGACTCTGCTGAACATATTTGTTTGTGAGGATAATGACTTTGATCTGTGGTTTTGAGATTCTAGCACATTCACATCTTAGTCATGGTTTTCTTGAGAGCCTTCCATGTCATTTAATTTAGTAACCCAACACTATTAAAGCAACTTACTTTTCTTTTGTATTTGTGGCTTTCTAATTGGTTTATGTGTGTCTCTGTATAGGCAAAGTCACAGGAACTCAGCTGGTAGCCAACGTAGGGGCTTTGCAATGGGCGATGACTTCAGGCTCGTGGATGCTGGGGATTGGGAAACAGAAATATCTAGGGAGTGGCTTGCAGCAGCATCTCCCTTAACCAATTCAGTTGGCCAACGTCTGAACATGAGGCCTCCAGGACTTACTCAAGAGGCACTGAGCTGTTTGCCAGTTGAGGTATTCTGTGTCGCACAGGAAAGTGATGAACAGCACGTGCCCAGGGCTTCAAGAGAGTGTAGCATATGCCTAGAGAGTTTCTTAGCTGGAGATCAGCTGATATGTCTACCGTGTGGGCACAGGTATCATTTTTCTTGCTTGGATCCTTGGGTTCGGACTTGTGCAGACTGCCCATATTGCCGTAGGAGTATTGATGTAACAACCTCTGACAGAGTTAAAAAGGATCCAGAATTTTGATCTGTTAGAAGGTCTTTTCCAATGCTGTATACTAGTTTTTCTGCTGTGATTTTGTGTATAACGAAATCTTGTCTTGTAATTTTGTGTTTCTGCTGTGACGTGCTGATGTCTAATGTAACTTGAACTAAGTTGTAAACTGGCTTTGAGTGTAGAATAAAAGACAGAACAAACTTGACTACACTTGTTCTTACTGCATTATGTTTTGCTGGTTTCTGTTCATCTTTTGTCTCCTGCAGACTAAAAATATCCCGAAACGTGACATGGAATTCATATATTCGGGACTCTCTGACGTGGCTGGTTTGATCATCCGACTTCTGCAGGTATATCATCCACATTATGAAATGAATGTAATGCTTGCACATTGGCATCATTTAGTACCACGCTTATAGCTTATTGTATTGTTAAAAGATCAACTTCCAGAAATTTTGGGGCAGCCCTATGAGTTCAAGAGAAAAATATTTGTTCAACTCAGAACTTTATGTTGAAATATTCTGGAAGCAGCAGGTTGTTTGGGATATATTCAGCTCAGTTCCCACCCAGTTTGTTGTGTTTCATGTCCTAACGAGGTAGATTCGGACACGTATTATCTGAAAATTCTAGAATTTTAATGGCTTTTATAGTAAACAACAGGTAGAAGAAGAGTACACCAGTTGAATGATTCATTATTTGCTAGTAACTATTTGCATCCTGAAAATGAAATTAATTTAACAAACTGTATCATGAAAGCACCCTCAAACCACTTGACTACCTTGTAAAATTATTACAGTCCTTGCTTTATTACAGGCCTGTCAACTGAATTAGTTTTTCATAGCGATTCTCTGGCCCACTCACTCAACCCATTTTACTTGTTTTTATGTGTATGTGAGACAGAGATATGTTCATCGATGATTGATTGATTAACGAATTAATTCTTAAATATTGCGGAAGACTTGATGAATTAGATAGATAATCACATCGATCGAATAGATATTTGTCCAACTTGAACGAATTCAAGAAAATAATGTCACAATGTTCTAATTGAAGGTTCAATGATTATAAAGTTAAAACACTTGATGTTTGATTGATTAACGAATTAATTCTTAAATATTAGTGAACTCAAGAATGTGGACTGAACGAATTCTTAAATATGGTTGATTAGTCAATAGTTTTCTAAAGAGTAAGGCCAAAATTGGTCCTAAACATATGGCTATTTTACCTTTTTGGTCATAAACTTTATCTTTTGGATTTTTTGGTTCTGCACATATGGAAATTTGATCATTTTGGTCCTCCGTTAATAGTTCCGTTAAAAACTAACGGTCAACGGCGATTTTGACCAAATTAAACTCTTAATTCTGATTTTTAAATCACTAATTAATCTCCAAATTATATGAAGTTGGATGCAATAATGAGTACATAAAATCCAATATGAATTAGTTCTCATAAATCCAATAATTCATGAATCGCAATTTACTTCACAAATTAAGAAGAATTAGATAGTCATAGCCACAATCTAGAATGCCACATCAACTTCCCCCAATTAAAAAAAATTAAGATGAGTAAACCCTAGGAGGAGGAAGACGATTCAGGCTCGGCGAGAAATTCGACTGCAGATTTGGCCATAATGGTGGCGAATTCGTGCAAGCTGAGGACGCCGTCGCCGTTGGTGTCGGCCTCCTGCATCATGTCGCTGAGCTCGCGGTAGGTGAGGGCGTGCCCCATCTTAGCCATCTGTCCGGCGAGCTCGGCGGCGGTGATGTAGCCGCTGCCGTCGCGGTCGAAGGAGCGGAAGAGCTCGATGAGCTGGTCCTGGTTGAGAAGCACCTCCTTGTTGGTGTTGGCGAGAATTGCGCCGACGAGCTCGTCGAATTCGATGGAGCCGTTGCGGTAGGACCAAAAAATCCAAAAAATAAAGTTTATGATCAAAAAGGTAAAATGTCCATATATTTAGGACCAATTTTGGTCTTTACTCTTTTCTAAATGAAAATTGAAGGTTCGAGAGAGAATAAAATTCACAAAATATTAATCAAAGATAAATTATTTTAATTATCATTAAAAGAAAAATCCTAAACCTACAAAGAAAGATATAGTTAAAAGAAAAGTCTAATTCGTAGAGTTAAAGCTAAACAAAGCCAATAAATATTGGTCAATAATTTTTTATTGCTTATTGTATTGAAGGAAAACTTTAAAAAATAGAAATAAAACAATCAAAGCTAGTGTCTGTGGGTTGTCCTACCGATATAATAGTGGTAACAATTAATATCTAAGGTTATACGGAGTATATTTTAGGTTCGAATCTACGTGGTTTTTAAAATTTATGTTCATTTTCTTTTAAAAAAAATTAAAGCAAGTTAATATTAATCAAATCTTTTTATCAATTAATAAAAAATTATAAATTAACTAGGAAAACAAATAACTACCAAAACAACTTAAAGAAACTTATTACAACTAGAATTTCATCATACACATGGCTACATCAGGTATTATACTACTTTGTTTCAACCTTTTGTGGTTGGACTTTAGATATTAAAAAAAGAATTTCCGTTTTGGAGGTTTAGTATTAATAAGCATGTGATAATTACCATTGTAATACCTTTATTGGCCAAAGTATAATAAATTTAGGTAGAAATGTAGAAATTTAGGTAGAACGATTTTAAGAAGTGGAACTACTAACAAGTTTTCCTTTTGTTTCAACCACATAGTTTATGTTGCTTTCCCATTTCAATGTGTATGTTCTTCATTTAGTGAATTATGTAGACTTTTATGTAGAAGACTTGCCTTTTTCTATTTTTCATTCTCTCTTTAGGCATAGAGTATTAATAACTCTGTCATTAGATTAATACACACATTTTATCATCTCTCTTTATTTTTATTCCCATACTCTAATAGATGAATTGTCTCGAAAGGAATATTGTTGATTGTTTACGGGTAAATTGTATTAAGTATAAAGCACACATGACAACTATGGAAAAAAAATTAAATATGAGAGCAAAGATGATAAGAATCAAATCCACAAATTTTGTGACCTTTTCAAGCATTGTTACAATCCTCAAATAATCCTATTAGTCAACGGCTCCAAGGTTTAATTAAAAAATTAAGAAACGAGCAAGACAAAAATGTTACTATTAACGAATCAAAAAGTAGTTACGCCCCAAATAAAATATTTAACTGTTGGGTTTATGACTTTATCCCAACCTCGAAATAAAAAAAAATCAATATGTCGAGTGTTGTGACGATAGTGAGTCAGCAATAATCCGCAGTTAAATCGTAATTAATTATAAATCCATCAAAATAAAGCATGTTTATTTGAAATTGTAATTGAATTGCAATCCAATATTTATGTGTCTGAGTCATATCCATGTCGCCTCCAAGTCCATCCCCATCCAAAACAATTTTTTAAAGAGAAATCAATTATTCACACTACATATTTACCAAAGTCTACCCAAATTTAAATATATTTTCATCGTTAGCTTTATGTGCAAGTCAAGATTTAAATAACTTTTCTACTTTAGTCATAACGTGTTATACGGGATATGGGTAATGACATATATAAGATGTGGAACATAAGTTTGACTTTGATTTTTTTTTTTTCACATTAGAGTTTGAATTCTTATGCCCAAAAGATATAAAGAAAGAAGAAGATATAAAAAATGATTAGAGTATACAGTAACTTTTAATGTGCTTTAAAAATCAAAATTCTTCACCTAAACATTTACTAATTTATATTTATATCGTGAAAATTGTCAATATATTCTATACCATAGATCCAAAAGATACAATTCATAATTTACAAACCAAAAAATTAATAAAAACTGTAATGCATTTTCCCAATAGATCAATCTCCTCACTAAAAATTATCAGTAAATAACTTAATATAATTTCACACGATGTATATAAGTAATATAATTATAAATTTAATGAACTCTCATTTGATACCAACTACTATGAAATAAAATATCATGAATTTAATTTAAAATACTTTTATTATTGTATTAAATTTCAGTATCATATTTAGTGAGTAGAATATATATAAATAATTGTCTACAATAGTATCTGTTGTACTTTTAAAAAAATGTTTGACTTTATTAATAAACTATTATTAAAAAACTTAGTGGAATATAGATATAGTTTGAAGTAGTATTTTAAATTCCACTTATAAAAAAATAAGTTTTTAAACTGTGGATGTCATAAATTGACAAAATAGGTGGTTATCTTGTGGATAGAGATTATAATTACATTCTACTGTGTCCTAAGTTCTACTATTTGAGTAGTTGGAGAATCATATTAGGGTTGTCTAAGTCACTTGAGTCTTTTGTTTCTTTTTGATAACACGATATTTTTAATGGATTTACTAAAAATATTATAATACAGAAAAATATAATTAAATTAAAAAATAGAAAGATGATACAGTATTTTAGTTGAAACAAGTGGTAAAAAATAAAAGGTTGACAATAAATATGATGTTATAGTGTAAAGTCAAAACTGAATATTTAAATAAGTAATCGAATTGTGAAATTTGAATTAAAAAAAATTGTGTATTTATACCTAAGCTAGTGTTTGTGTTATAAATCTCAACATTCATCCATTTGTAGACTCTCTCACTCTTGAAGATATTTCTACTGCATTTCTAGGTCATGTTGCGATCCTGCTGTTTCGGCCGCCGAATTGGCGATGGCTTGCTCTGGCACTCTGCATTGAAGCCCCACGCCTCCGGAGAATTCTCGATCGCCGTCGCGCAGGCCAATTCTAACCTAGAGGATCAGAGCCAGGTCTACACCTCGCCCTCCGCCACCTATGTCGGAGTTTACGACGGCCACGGCGGTCCCGAAGCCTCTCGATTCGTCAACCACCACCTCTTCCTTCATCTCCAAAGTGATTTTCTTAAATCCCCCCTTTTTTCGCTGTTTTAATTTCTTAGATCTCTCCATATATTTTGTGTATTCATTGAGCTTTTATTTTGTCAAATTAGGTATCTGATTTGATCTATTGCTTCTTTTGATAGAATAGTATTTAATTCGATTTCAACTGTGGTGTTTTAATTTGATTAGCAATCAATTCTGATTTGCGATTAACAGAATTTTCCAAGGAGCAAGGAGGACTGTCGACAGATGTAATAAAGAGGGCTTTCAACGCAGCTGAAGAGGATTTTACTCGTTTAGTGAAGATATCATTGCCAACCAATCCGAAGATTGCTTCAGTTGGGTCGTGCTGCCTGGTCGGTGCAATTTCAGACGGTAAATTGTATGTTGCAAACTTGGGAGATTCAAGAGCTGTTCTTGGCCGTAGAGGTTTTGATGGGGAGAATAATTTCGTGTCCGAGAGGCTGTCCACAGATCATAATGTTTCCTCCCAAGATGTTAGGAGGGAGGTTGAAGCACTTCATCCTGATGATGCACCTGTTGTGGTTTATTGTCGAGGAGTTTGGAGAATCAAGGGAATTATTCAGGTTCTTTTCTTAATCCATGATTTATTGAATGCCAAGTATTCTGCATATTTCAATGTATTGCCAAAGCGATGCATCTGAACTGAGTTTAATCATCATAGAACCTTATCGAGAGCATGCTAAAACTAACCAATTTTTCATGTTTGATTGATTAAGAGCTGTATCGTACCATATTATAACCTCTTTTTTCATGGCGTTAGATAATTTTCCGGTTGATATTGTATTCGTTCTTGTGTAGTGTATTTTGTGAGATACCTTGGCCACTGCTCACATGGCTAGTTTTCTGGGTTAAGATTTGGTAGTTATTTTGAATAAAAGATTCTTAGAGATTGTTGCACATCAGAATTATTTGATTGAACCCCAATCCTGATACGGGATATTGTAAACTGACCAAATGATTTAGGTTTTAACTAAAGGTGCATGAGATTCATCAGCCTGGTTATCAAGTCAGAACTCTTGGCTGCTTTTCTTTCAACCCAATCCTACTGATCTGCTTGAAAGTGCATTTCATGGGAGATGATTTTAGCACCTTTTTTTCTGTTCAGAATTTATTTTTCTTCCCAAATTGATATCTTTTCTCTTATTTTGGTGAGCGGCAGCAACGAGAGTGCACATTTAGTTCATTTGCTAAAGGGTGTATTGGTTACTCTTCCAGGATTCACATGCTCTGCTCCTTACCGTCTCATGTGGCTGAAGTTAAAGTAGATGCCTTCCGCACATGAGATGTACATGAAGATCATAAAGCAAAGTGTTGTGATCCTGGTGCCTCTATAGTCCCCTGCCTTTATGTTTGGTCATCCCGAAGGTCCTTGTAGCTTGAAAGAAGCTCATTTAGCATTTAGGATCTAAATTTCTTTCCTTCCTTATGATTTACAGATATTCATGTTGGCCCGGTGAGAATGAGATAAGGAGTTTGTATGTTTGTTTTTATCTTTAATTCGTTCTTTTTCTATTTTATTAATCTGAAGCTAAATGTCATGAAAAGGTTTTAAATCCCTAATTTCTATGTTATCTCACTTCAGGTATCTAGATCCATTGGTGATGTCTATTTGAAAAAGCCCGAGTTTCATAGAGACCCGATTTTCCAGCAATACGGGAATTATGTCCCCACGAAGCGACCACTTATGTCAGCTGAACCTTCTATTGTAACCAGAAAGTTGAGACAAGAAGATAAGTTTGTCATTTTCGCCTCTGATGGTCTGTGGGAGCAACTCAGCGATGATGGAGCTGTTCAAATAGTTTCTAAGTACCCAAGAGCTGTAAGTGTTTAGAATACTGTTTCAGTTCATGCTTGAACATATGCTTTGCATCATCCACCCATCCATCTCTCTCTCACGCGCACACTTGGTTGATTCACCTAGTAAATATTCTCATTATTTTCAATATGCAGGCACCATATTTCACATTACAATCAAGTTAATCAAAACCCCACCTAAAATTTGATTGCATACAGAACCTGTCATAGACTAACATCTGATGGTGTGAATTTGCAGGGAATAGCCAAGAGATTGGTTGCAGCTGCCATTCAGGAAGCAGCAAAGAAGAGAGAAGTGAGGTACAAGGATATCAAGAAGATCGAGAGGGGAGTCAGGAGGCATTTTCATGATGACATTACTGTAATTGTGATTTACCTTGATCACCAAAAGCATAAGCAAGGTGCAGTTGGCTCTACTATTCCACCTATTGATATCTATTCCCATAACTCAGATGAAGCCATGGGAAGTTCCGGCGACAAGATTTTTCCCAATGAAGAATCGCAAGCAAAAGTATCATACTGATTACTGGAAAAAAGGGTTATGTTGTATAGAGGTTTGGTGTAGATAAATTAGTGGATACAAGGATTATAGCTAATTTTGAAGCGTGGGTTGTAACCTCAAATACACTCTTTTCTTTCTTCTGAAATCAGTTATGGTTATCGTTTTTGCTGTCAGTGAACTGATGGTTGAGTTTACTACTAGCCTTGTGCTTTGTTATGTTTTGTGCCTTTTTTACTTTTTCATTATCGCTTATGGCGGGAAAGATGGAGTATTTCTCAATTTTGAGTTTTTTAATCATGAGTCATGACTAGTAATGGACACATAAACAACCTCATACTCCTTCCCAAACTATTTGTAGTCCCATGCTATTTGGCCAAAAAATTATTTTGTGTACTACTTATCTGTAAACATCAATTTCTTAAATTCTATACTTAAAGAAATGACACAAGTAGCTTGAGATATTAAACAAAACTACAGAAACTTGAACTTTAAGAAAAAAAGGAATAAAACTGAAGAAAAATGCAAGAATTACCCAAGTGTGACTGTCAAAAAGAAGAGTAGAGGATTTAATGCCTTCATTACAGAGTCCAACCGCATATAACATCTTCTCAGAGTTCAAATTAATAAATAAATGTAGGATTCATCAAGAAACAAAAGGTACTGAAATTTACAAGGACAAAATCCACAAGGAAATGACATGAGAGACATCAACCAAATATGTAGATTTCGACAATGCAAACATTATTTTCTCATCCCAATTGAAATCAATCTTACTAAACAAATTATTTTGTTTCATTGAAACCAAGGAAACAAACTCATTCACAAAGCACAGAGCAGACATGTACACAAAATTTATGGAACGCCCATATCTGATGCTCCGCAATCAAGTCTGCATCCGAGCAATCCGAGTATCCATCCCAAGCAGCCTTGCAACCCGGAAACCTCAATACCGCACCCTCATGCTTGCAGATAGCGGCATACACAGAAAGCGTCCCAACCAAATTCATCATGCTATACGGAGAGAAGCCGAATATGATCCCGGGCCTGTGCACAGACCAAGTCAAGCCCGCCTTCTTCCCAACCTCCTCAAACAGAATGTCCTCCAGGGTATAGTAGAAATTCGGGCAATCCAATCGAGGCAAATCCTCAGTAAGCGGTGGATCATGAGCTTGAATCTTCCCTAACCTCTCAAATGGACCAACATAATGCTTCCTACCAGTAAGCAAACAGATATGCTTCAAATTGGGGCAATTAGGGATCACAACACTCAGCACATTCCTCAACATTTTGGCATTAGCTTCACAATTCTCCTTCTCAGTGGATCTGTTAGTCCAAGTCACATAGAAAATGTTGGTGATATCGGTGAGAGGGGAGAGCTTCGCTTCGACATCGTCGGAATCGGAAACATCGCAGCTGATGTATTTGATCGGGTGATCCTCGTTCCAGGAGGGGCGGGGGCGCCGCGCCACCCCATAAACCTTCCATGGCCCGCCGGGGGTGTCGGCGAGCGGCAGGATCTCCGCCATGCTGTTCCCCACGATTCCGGTCACCCCCACCACCAGAGCGACGCTCTGGTAATTCGGCGGTGCTTCATTTTCATCCAATTTTTTCTAATTTCGACGGTTTACACATCAGTTCTCATGAAATCGGATGCTCAATCGCAAATTAAATCGCACAAATTTGGAAATACAAATCAAATTGGCGTAGAAAATTGAAGATTGGGCGATTGATAATTATGTACCTTTGCAGCGCCGATAGCTCCAGCCCACCACCAGCTCATCGTCGGTGTCGGAGAAATAGGGTTTGTGTGTGAGTTTGGATCGTGAAATTGTGTGAGATTGTGACAGAGAAGCTTAGCACATGGATCTTTCTATTTTATATAAAATTAATTTTTGACAGCCATTTTTGATATTTGAGATTTTTGTCTGCGATTCATATCATTTCTATTTCTAGGAAAAGAACCTAGGAGGTACTCAATTTTCAATGATTTTTTTTTTCCAGGAATAAGTTATTATCATTATCGGATAGATCTAAATTTAAGGCGACACCTACATATGATCTTTAAAAAAAAATTCTCAACATGAACACAATAGTCTAAGTTTACGGGTGGACCACATGATGGTGGTCACTTCTTGGAGCATTTTCATGCGAAGCTAGTTTTAAAAAATTGATTAAAATTCACTATTTTTAGCTCTTTTTTCTTCAAGTCCAACAAGCTCGTCAAGCAACCTATAATTGATACTAGGTTACACAAAAGCAAGAAAAACTAGTTCTAATACCAACCAAGCATAATGAAATTTGCAAGTGGAAGACTTTGCAAACCATGTGAGCCAATGCCTATTGTTGTGAAATGTCTTTCACTTTAGGTTGTCAAATATAGTACTAAGTACTCCCTCCGTTTCTTCATAGTTGAAACGGAATTTTTCGGCACGGAGTTTTAGAAATGAATGTTGGGTGTGTTAAATAAATAGATAAAAAAGTAAGATAGAGGAAAAGGTAGAGAGAATAAAGTATAAAGTGAATAAAGTAGATAGAATAAAGTAAGAGAGAGTAAAGTTGAAAAAAGTTACCATATATGGAAACGACCCAATTATGAAGAAACGGAGGGAGTACTATTTTACCTGTGCAAGGTGCCGACTGTGTCACATTAGCTGTTCCACGATCATTCAACAATGCAAAACACCTAAATTCTTTTGCTTTAAGATATACATGTTGAGCATTTAATGAACAATATTGACAAAAGAGTGAAAGACAATTACTTCTTCTCAATATGGTTTTAAGTGAGTTCAGAGTTTACCGAATACAAGCAACTGTTCGCCTTGAAAACATGTACTAGTATTTTTTTTAGTATACCAACTCTAACCGAATCAAAACTATATAAAACACGAGTGGATTAACGTTGGGAGGCAACAGACAATCAGAATGGTCAGAAAGGGAGACGACGAATGTGAGACAAGAACACAGAGGTCAGCGAGATGGCTAAGCGAGGCATCGAACAAGCAAATTGCTAGGGTTTGAGATTTCTCTCAAAGCTGGGAGGGAAACAAAAGGTGGCGAAGGGAAAATGAATAAGTAGATTCAGATAGGGGTGGGGATTAGGTCGGTTCGGTTCTAACCGAATCCTATATTTTCTTAAATCAAGAACCGAAATTGAACCCTTTGTCGGTTCGGTTATTTGAGGAACCAATCAGTTCGGTCTTCGATTCCACCGAAGGAATCGAACTCAAGTAGAATACATTCAGTAAAATAAAAAAAAATAAGTTTGCTATTGCTAGAATTCGTTCCTGGGTGGGGTTAAATAATTTAATATAACATATATACATTAGATAATTCATAATCTGCTAATTGCCTAATCTACTAAATAAGCCTACATATTGCGAAGTATTAGACATGTAATAGTAAATTTCGGACAGCAGCATGCATGAAGAGAAAAGAAGAGCATACCTTCTATCCGAGTAGCATGGAGAGGAGAGAAGAGCAACAACAGCATGGAGGTGGAGCAGTTGCAGAGAGTGTGAGAGCAGCGGCGTGGTGTGAATATTGTGAGCGGTAATTAGGTTTTTAACCTTTTTCACAATTCTAATTTTTACTTTTTTAAAACTAAAATAAATATATAAAAATTAAATATTAGAAAATAACGTTTATTCGATTCCATCCTTTCGGTTCACGGTTAGAATCGAGAACCGAGAAAACCTAAACTTGATAACCGGAATCGAACCTTGACCTTATTTTTTCGGTTCTTCCCCGGGCCTAGATTTAGATGGGGAGTAGCGCCGATTAATGAACAGGCAAATGCAATTAATTTAACTAATAAATTGTAGATTAGTAATTTTATTAGTATTAGGCGGGTCGAAAGGAATATGCAAGACAAGACAAATTTGAACACGTAAAGTTTTCTACTCCTACTTTTCTTCAAATATGAAAATGAAATGATCCTTGAGCTTAGCTTGACTATCATAATCTCTTCCTCACATATTCTTCTTACTCACAATTTCACGATCCAAAACTGAAGATGAGCTGGTGGTGGGCTGGAGCTATCGGCGCTGCAAAGGTAATTCATTATCAACCGCTCAATCTTCAAATATCTAGGCTTGGTTTCCAATTTAATTTGTATTTCCAATCCGTATCTTCCAAATTTGTGCGATTTAATTTGCGATTGAGCATCCGATTTCACGAGAACTGACGTGTAAACGGTCGAAATTAGAGAAAATTGGATGAAAACGAAGCACCGGCGAATGTCGCTCTGGTGGTGGGGGTGACCGGAATCGTGGGGAACAGCATGGCGGAGATCCTGCCGCTCTCCGACACTCCGGGCGGCCCGTGGAAGGTTTATGGTGTTGCGCGGCGCCCCCGCCCCTCCTGGAGCGAGGATCACCCGATCAACTACATCACCTGCGATGTTTCCGATCCCGACGATGTCGAAGCGAAGCTATCCTCTCTCACCGATATCACCAACATTTTCTATGTCACTTGGACTAATAGATCCACTGAGAAGGAGAATTGTGAAGCTAATGGCAAAATGCTGAGGAATGTGCTGAGTGTTGTGATCCCTAATTGCCCCAATTTGAAGCATATCTGTTTGCTTACTGGTAGGAAGCATTATCTAGGTTCATTTGAGAGGCTATGGAGTACTCAAGCTCACGATCCACCGCTTACTGAGGATTTGCCTCGATTGGATTGCCCGAATTTCTACTATACCCTAGAGGACATTCTGTTTGAGGAGGTTGGGAAGAAGGCGGGCTTGACTTGGTCTGTGCATCGGCCTGGGAATATATTTGGCTTCTCTCCGTATAGCATGATGAATTTGGTTGGGACGCTTTGCGTGTATGCGGCTATCTGCAAGCATGAGGGTGCAGTGTTGAGGTTTCCGGGTTGCAGGGCTGCTTGGGATGGGTACTCGGATTGCTCGGATGCAGACTTGATTGCGGAGCATCAGATATGGGCGGCTGTGGAGCCTTACGCGAGGAATGAGGCGTTTAATGTGAGCAATGGGGATGTTTTCAAATGGAAGCATCTCTGGAAGGCGCTGGCGGAGCAGTTTGAGGTGGAGTGTGGGGAGTTCGAGGAAGGGAAGGGTGTGAAATTGCAGGAGGTGATGGAGGATAAAGGCCCGGTTTGGGACGAAATCGTGAGGGAGAATGGGTTGTTGTCCTACAAGTTGGAGGATATTGGGAAGTGGTGGTTTGTTGATCTTATACTTGAGAATGCAGTCCCATTGGACACAATGAACAAAAGTAAGGAGCATGGATTTCTTGGATTCAGAAATTCAAAGAATTCCTTCCTTTCATGGATTGATAAGGTGAAAGCTTACAAGATTGTTCCTTAAAATGTATTCATGTCTACTCTGTGCTTTGTGAATGAGTTTGTTACCTTGGTTATTAGTTTCTTTATAGAATGAAATAGAACAATGTTGTAATAATATTGATTTCAATTGGGATGAGAAAATGATGTTGCATTGTGCAAGTTTATATAGTTTGACTAATTGACATTTTTAGGGTATTTAATTTTGTAACTACTTGTCAAAACATGATAAACTCATAAAACCATCTTCAATTATATATCATCACAAACATAAAAAATTAGAGAAGCACAATAACAAAATCAAGCATATATCATCTCACCAGAATGAGCAAAAGAGCTTTTAAATTGCCATCATCTTTCATTACAGCTGCAATTTTCCCGCCTCAAAATGGCCAGTAAATCAATCCACCTCAAGTGAAGCATTTCTATCTTAGAGAAGATAGCAGACTAGAGACAATGAACGTGTGAACCACAGTGCTCGTAAAACTCGAAATAGAATAGAATGAGAGCACACGGTTGCAATCAACTAAAGCCTACAAGTTGATCCAGAAAGCAAAACTACTCATCAAGAGTGATCATCTTGCAGAATGAGCTTCGAGGGTCATCTACGTTGCAAAGCAGAGATATCGCACGTCCTAGAGACTCGTACTAAACTTCATTTACAACAACAAAAAACTCTAATATCCTCCCAAAATGTGAAGCCAAACACACCTCATGGATTGATTGCTTCTGCCTTAAAGAAAGTGTGGATTGAGCAACCCGGCAATCTCAAGGAATCCGACACGATCCTTCCCTCCAAAGATCTTCTTGAGCTTCTCATCACAGACTATCACCTTCTTGTCCGCAGGATCCTGTAGTTAGGAGGAGTAAACATAAATTCATCTGATATTTGATGAAATGTTACAATATTTTAAATGAGATTATACAATTATGCCCAAAATCCATCAATCAAAGAGTGGAAACCAAAAAATATGTAGCATGGAGTAGTTTCAGTTCAACCAATCATTAATTCAATAAGCAATAACAAAAATACAGCATATATGGATCTTAATATGCAGCAATTGTAACTTGTAAGCTATTTTCTGGCAATTGGAAATTTGGAATAGAGCATCGATATCGACACAGATGAGCAATACCTTCAATTCACCAATAGCAATACAAAATAAACAGTTAATTGCTGCGAAACATCAAATTAACCACACATTCGTACGCTATACAAACCTAATTCGATGAAATTGGGATATGAGAAGCAAAATCGCGAGAAATTAGGGTTTCCGCACCTGAAGATTGTGTTGCTTGATATACGCCCAAATCTCCTTGAGCACCTGAGTGCGGGGGAACTCCGTCGCGCCGCCGAGGAACGCCTGCATATCCGGCGACACGCGGCGCGGCTTCATTATCCCCCGCGGCTCGCGCTTCTTCGCCTCCGCCGCCGGCTTGGCGGCGGCGGTTATGGAAATCGAGCGCAGGTTAGCTGGAGCGAGCTTGAGGGAGAGAGGAGAAGACGAGTTGCCAAACGACACCGTTTCTCGAGGCAGGAAAGTTGAGAATACACCAATAGACAGCGCCATTTTTAGGTTTTCAGCAAAAAAAAAATTGCAGACTGAAGAAGAAGATAAGACTTCAAGAGCGGCAAAAATGTTTCTTTTCTGTTTATTTTAAAAAAAAAATCATTAAAATTTTTATGGGCTTTATGATTGGGCTTGCTGTGGTGGATAGTCTCAGGCCCAAATAGTTGGAGCCCTCTGTCTAAATTATGTTTCTTATTTAATTATATTATGGTTGACCATAAAATAATTAACTCCCTGTTAATTTAAAATTTTAACCTTTTAGAAATTTTCTCACTAATATCGAACATTACTTTAAAAAAAATTTATTTGTACAGATATTTTCCGATGAAAATTACTATATGGGGATTAATTATTCTCTATGCGCTTTTCCTCACCTCATCTCACCTCATGGTGTCCTCTCAATTGTTGCCTCACACCTCCGATGCTTTGCCTTCCTTTCCTTGTCACCTAGTCGTCGCATGTACTGCTCTGAAATTTAGTAGTACTAGTTTAGTTGTCGAACATATTGTCACATGGTGTGTCCAGTCAATCACAATTGCAGAATTTTTTTTTTCATCCTTCTTTCTCTCCTTTAAAATTTGTAATTTGTGATTGACTATGATAGTATATCATATGACAATGTGTTGAGCTACTAAATTTACTCGTTTTTATTAGTAAAGATTTTATTATGTGATATCACATTCCATAAAGATTTTCTCACTTTCTCTTTTCTTACTTTCTTAAATTGTGATTGACTGTAAACTCAGTACGGCAAAATGTCCAGATTACTATAGTTTTAATTTAATCAACTTTCAGTTTTTTATCTTTCTTTTGAAAGAAATAAAAAGAAATTTGACTAAATAATGAGCCCAAACGACTAAATTTTTAGTTAAATTTTTGTAGTCCACGTTACACCACATTAAGTGGGATAAAGAAAGGCATTAATTAACAATTAAGAGTGTAATTATAGAAGAGGAGGAAGAGTGAAATGGAAATGTTGGTGGGTGTAATTAATTATTAATGATGCTGCAGAATAATAATCATTCCTACTTTTGACACATGAATTGATGGACCTTCACCAAATTCATCTTCCCTTTTAATCTACGCCACTTGCCCTTTTTTTTGCATTCTTTTTCTTTATTTCGATTTTATCTTGTAAATCAAGTAATGACATTTAATTATTCAATTAGGACCAAAATTGATGATTCGTATACCGCTCAACTCGATTCAAAATTTCCTCAGTGTCACTAAAATCATGCAGTCATGTAGTAATTAAATTGATCTAAGTATAAATTATTAAATTCGATTTCGATTTTAAATTTAAAGGTTGGATCGAATTGTTTATTCGTTTTGGATTAGTTTTGAAAGGTTTGTTTTAAACTGAAAAATAATCTGAAATATTCTTGTATATAAATACTTTATTTAAATATGGCTAACCTAATATATGTAACAATTAATTAAAATTTTGTATTCGGTTTTTTAGATTTTTTTAAAAAAATTAGTATGCTTGAAATTTTCAGTTCAAACCGGATTTAGTTATAAAAATATTAGATTTTCTTATATTACCTCTGAATAAGAAGTACTCCTATGGTGGGATGATTTATGCTTAGAATGTATCGTGTGTAAATTATGGAGTATTAAAAGCAAAATGACTGCTATTATTATATTTGAGTTAACTTCATAACTATTTTCTGAAAATAAGATTTGCATCTTTTAAATTTCTAAAAAAATGAAAAATAACATTACATAATGTACACATTATACATGCACATCAATCATTACAATTCATATATGTAATTTTTAGAAAATGACATTTTTTTCGTTTATATCATTACAAATTAAAAAATCATACGCCTTGAACTTAAATATATATAAATTGGAGTACATTTTTTCGTGCAAATTTCATATGAACATATGCACTTAAGATTTCGTTAATACTCATATAATTAACTTTATGTCAAAAAAATAATTTAAATCAAAAATATATTAAGATTGTCAACTAATTGAAAATGACATGTAATTAAAATCAAAGATTCAATTTTTTTTAGTACTAATATTTCAAATTCATTATAGTCCTTGCATCTATAATTTTATAACAATGGATCTAAACTGTTATGGATTAAGTATTTCATTCCTATCAAAATAGTAATTCCCTAATTTATTTTTATTACATAAAATTAATTATTTTAAAGATTTGTTGCATAGCATAATCCATGTAATCATGATAACAAATAACTAGAATTTGATCTTTATTTTAATATAAAATGTGATTTTTATGGATGTTGGTCATAAAATAATAAATTTTGGGCGAATTTTAATATTTCCAACGATTTTAACAGTGTTCTTAAAAATAACAAACTTTAAGATTTGTGTCGATTTTCCACGCCAAGTCTTTCGTCAAACCTGGTAGATCTACGAGACATAGTTTATCTAATTAGACACATACTACTATTCAGTGTCAAGTTAAGAATTAGGGTGTCGAAACTAAGCAATATAGATTTCACGGCTAGCCACGTGGGATCAAAATTTACCGAAATTTTTTTATTTAGGGCAGTTGGGAAAATTGTACACTTTAAAAAAAAATAATTTTTAAAACCAATTTCATAATTCTTAAATGTACCAAAAATTCATCTAAAATTTATGATTTTTAATACCAATATCCTTTTTAATCACTTCATCTTTATATAGGAGTAAATGAGTAATATAGATAGAAGGTACACAATTATTCATAGTCCCACAATTGAATTGAATTGGGTGCGATATATGTTTCATTCCCATCAATCATGCATGTTAGTTTTTCTGTCACTTCAAATTTGCACAGCTGGAAGTTGGAACAAAATTAGCTTTATTCATTAGAACAAATTAAATTAAACTTTCCATGAAAAATTACAGAAAATAGGAGTAATATTTAGTCAAAAAACCAAATTAATTGAGACGTTGAATGGAATAGATTAGAAAAAAGGTGTCGTTAATTGAGGTCACAATCATCAATTATCTTCAAAATGATTGCACAAGCTGGTAAATTGCTGTGTAAGCATTGTATTCTTTTTTCCATTGTCTTTTTTTCATAATATTTTTAATTATGATTTAAATTTCCAGGATGGATCAGGCCAATCATTACCAGACACAAAAACTTATCTGATTGAATTTCACTACTTTAAATAAAAAATTTGGCCCACAATTATGTGTGGGCTAATGTGTTCATGTCGTTCCCATGATGCATGTATTTTGAATTTTAATTTAACGTAAGATGTGAATCATTATTATTTATAACTAATATGTATAGATTTACAGTCACAATACTCTCTGCATTGAAAAGTACTAGTGTGTTAAAATTTCACCAACATGCTGGTGTAATGGAGTAGTAGTTTATCTTTACATTTTAATACTAGTATAATTGTCACGCATAAGATGTACTCCCTCCGTCCCAAGGTATTAGACCAACTTTCCTTTTTGGGATGTCCCAACATATTAGACTCATTTCCTTTTTTAGCAAAAAGCATCTATCTTATTCTATTCTCCACCTACTTTTTTCTCTCTTCTTTCCCCTACTTTTTCCATCTCTAAATACTTTACTCTCTCCACTTTAACTATTTAAATATCAATTCCTTAAATCATGTGCTCAAAAGAAGTGAGTCTAATACTCCGGGACGGAGGGAGTAGTGTTTTATAATTTTGTTGATTCTCAATGTGTTACATAAATAAAATCACCTAATTTCATTTTAGTACATCATGCATTGAAACTAACTTTTGAGGTATCCTATGATAAATTACATGAACGATTGGTGTGATGGTTCAACACCTCGTCCCTTAAGCATGAGGTCGGAGATACTTATTGAAGATATTATCAACGAGGGACCTCCCGTGACATAGTTATATGAAATAAAACGCTATTACACCATATGAATCAATTACTACTATATGCATACTAATTAGGTGTAGAGATCGATTTTCGTGAGAAATCGCTAGTTGCATAAACTCGACGACGCCCCAACAAAATAAATTTGCCACCTTTCTCTCTACTCCTCTACGGTTCCAAATCTTACGAATACATCTTTTTCAGCTCTAAAACGTTTTATAGTTTTTACACTCCTCCAATATATATACACACCCTCCTTCACTAGCCTTCTCGTCTCAAGTTCTTAACCTTCACTCACCACTGCGCACATTAGCAGGCGCATTTTCCTCCAAAATGGCTTCCAACCTGCTATTGTTCACCGCCGTGATCTGCATTGCCGCCGCCGCCGCCGTCAACGGCCAATCTCCTACAAATTCTCCTGCTCCGCCTACTCCGCCCACTCCAGCTCCACCAACTCCAACTCCTCCCACCGCAACGCCGCCTCCGACCACCACCACTCCGCCGCCGGCAGCTACGCCGCCGCCGGTGACCGCCACTCCGCCGCCGGCAGCGACTCCGCCACCGGTTTCATCGCCTCCTCCAGTAGCCACCACTCCTCCACCCGCTGCCACTCCGCCTCCTACTCCGGTGGCCTCTCCTCCTCCTACTCCGGTGGCCTCGCCTCCTCCTCCGGTGAATACTCCGCCGCCGGCGACGCCTCCGCCGGCCGTTCCTCCTCCAGCGTCGCCGCCGCCTCCGGTGCCGTCACCGCCGCCGCCGGCTGCGCCTACGCCGGCTCCGCTTGCTTCCCCGCCAGCTTCGGTTCCGGCTGCGGCTCCGTCGAAGCCGACGTCTCCGGCCCCATCGCCGCTGCTGTCGAGCCCTCCGTCTCCGCCGACCGGAGCCCCGGGCCCCAGTCTCCCCGGCCTCTCTCCAGCTCCGTCCGCCACAGATCAGGTGCGTTTTGCCTTTTTATTTTTGTTACAAATCAATCTAAGTATGTACAATCATTTACATTAAATTCAAACTTATTTTTGTGTAAATGTCAGGTTAAATTTGATTTTAGTGCAAACTTAAAAATGAATACATATATATTTTTCTTAAAAACAAAAAAATGTGATTAATTTTTAAATACTATTAAAACTAATTACCTATATTATTTTAAGTTTTAGTATATCATATAGTCTAATACATTGTTTATTAGTAAATCATTAAAATGTCTGTTGCGTAGAGATTCGAGGGAAATTATCATCTTAACATTTGAATTGATCCAATATCATAGTATTTCAAATCATATATAGCTTGAATTAGAGTAGTATTATAAGTTTTTTCAAGTATTATACGAAACAACGACGTCGGGTAAATTTACTCCTTCCATCCACAGATAATTTATCCATTTTTTTTTTCGATCTGTCTCATATAGCTTGTCCCATTTATTTTTTTACCATTTTTAGTAGTGAACCATATATTTCACTAACTTATTTCTACTCATATTTTATTATAAAATTAAAATATAAAAATAAGATTCACATTCCACTAACTTTTTCCATTCACTTTTTATTATATTTCTTAAAATTCGTGGCCGATCAAAATGAGACGAATTATTTAGAACGGAGTGAGTATATTCATGTAGGTAGTAGTATGATTTGTAAAAAAATGTTCTAAATAAATTCAAAATTCATTACTCTTCTACTGATTTAGTAAAATACCTAGTACTATACTTGACCAAACTAAATTTGACAATTTTTTTAATTTTAATTACTCTATAATTTTAACACGTAACAACATTGGTCAATACGCTCCACGCCAATGTTGTAGGGTGTCGGGATTGGGTGCACTCAAGACCACGCTAATTACAAGAACACATCTCTCGAGAATTAATGAATTTTATTAATAGTAGTATGATTTTGCCTTCAATTTCAACGTTTTTAATAAAATATTTTCACTTATTTTTTATTTCAAAAACTCTTTAACGTTAAAAAAATGCTTTAAGTCCCACTTAATCAAATATCTGATGGATTAAGTTGTTCACTTTGCTGAAATCTGCATTATTTATGACAATAATTAGAAAAAGGCCAGGAGTCCAATTACTCATCATAGTTATTTTAAAACTGAAAATAGGATGCATTTTAATGCCTAGTTTTTACTCCCTCCGTCCCAGATAATTCGTCCCAATTTTCCATTTTGATCTATTCCACATAATTTGTCACACTTCACTTTTTTACCATTTTTGATAGTGGATCTCATATTCCACTAACTCATTTCTACTCACATTTTATTATAAAATTAATATATAAAGGCAGGACCCATATTCCACTAACTTTTTCAACCCACTTTTCATTATAATTCTTAAAACCCGTGTCCGATCAAAGTGACCCGAATTATCCGGGACGGAGGGAGTATGTTTTAAATTGGTAAAAACATGGTTCGGACATACAAGAGTGAAATTATGTTTGTAGTAGCACTCTAAAAAGCAGATGATAATTATTTCCAATCATAATGAATGTTAACATAATTTGGTGGATTGATAATGAAATTGGAAATTGACATGACAGAGCGGAGCAAATCCAGTGGGTGTGGCGCAGATGGTCAGTGGCAGCGCTATTTTGGGCTGGGCTTTCATGTTTTTGGTCTGGGCTTAGATTACTCTACTTGGGCCTTTTCCCATGCTTGAATTACAGCTCACACTTATGTATTATGCTATTTTATCTATTTGTTCACATTTAGTTGTTTGTTGAGATTTTGGATGCACCTTTGATTTTATACATTGATTTGGATTCTTTCTTGTATTCACTATTCCAGTCATTTTATTATCATTTCTTCATTATCCATTATCCTTTTAATTTTCACATTTATTAATGTTTTGTAATTCCAATTAACAAATAAACATAAACTCCTCATATGGCTTTGGTTGAGTCCAATTAAATCAGAGCAAATAATGTATCTTGAATGCTGAATTAGAAAAGTGAGTAAATATACTAGAGATAGAAAATATTTGCACTATCTAATTAGTACTAATCACCTCCTTATAACATAGTAGTATTAAGGCTACATTATAGTTTTAAAAAAAATACTTGTAGAGATAAAAAAAAAATACAAAGAGAAATGATATTGTTGCAAAACACACACAATCAAATACAGTAGTTTTTTCACTATTACCTTGAACTGCTGCATATGAACTGATCAACATTTGTTGACTGCATAAAACACAAAAAAAGGGAAAAGAAAAGATTTAGGAGCCAATAATCAGAGTCTAAAAAAAGAAGAGAAATCAAGCACCCGAGTTCCATAGTCGAGCACAGAGTGCCAAAGCCAGGCGCGCTCTACTTAGTTTTGAAATTCAAACTTTTTTTCAAGATGGCTCTTTCACAAGCCTTGAATCACAACTAGAATCTATAGGTTTAGTATTTGCAACTTCAATTTGATTTTCTTTAGATGTGGAGAACATTTTAAAACATATACTGTAATCATTATTTTCATCATCCATGGTCCATTTAATTTTCATAGTTATTACTACTTGCAATCCCAATTCACAAATAAGCATACTTCTGGCAGGGCTTTGGTTGAATTTAGCTTAATTCAATTAAATAAGAGCAAATATACAAGAGATGGAAAATATTGAGCAAATATTTGCACCAAAATGGAATACTGAGACGAATTATCCGAGACTGAGGGAGTACATTTTATAGTTTAAAAAAAGTATACTCCTATCATACGGAAGGAGAAATGTTATTATTGCAGAACACATAATCAAACAGTTTGTTCACTATTACCTTGAACTGCTGCATTTGAACTGATCGCTGCATAGAACACAAAAAGGGAAAAAGAATAGATTCAGGAGCCAATAATCATAATCTAAAAAAAGAAGAGAAATCAAGCATAAGATGAAAAATGCAACACACTATTCCTCACATTTGCATTGGACTCAACACTTCAGTCTTGCTGATATGTACTCCTTTAGTATTTTGATGCCTTCCAAAATCTGTTCATTTTACAAAACACAATTTGAGCAGTTTCTTACTTGCTTACAAATTATCTCATACCTAAAGAAGAATTCAGGCACAAAATAGAGTACTTTGACTTCGACCGATAACACAAAAATTTGAATAGTAGACAACGAAAACCATAAAGCAGTTGAAACGAAATGACCTGGTCATGGCTAGATTAGTACGCCTCAATCAAATAGCTTCTGTGGCTGCATTGTTAGTATATAGCAAAGACCCTTTGCTCTTCATCAATCCACCAAACTTTGGTACCCAAGCTTCCTCTTTATCTAACACTGTGTTTAGACCAATGTAACAATTCACCAATAATCTCTGCACGAGCACCACCCATTGACAAAATGATGGAAACGGTTAGTATCACGAACAATAATTTCCCTCCATGTAATCTTCGACACGAGCTTGATAAATGCATGGCAATCGCCACATACACGGAGGTTTTTAACTATCCGGATAACACAATTTGGTTTCTTGCAATTAGGCCATATGCAAGAGCCAACTTCTCACTGTGACAGCCCAAGAACTGCTCCTTCTCCTCCTCTTCTACATCGAACAACACATATTCCGTGCTAGGCACAAAACCAACTACTCTTAGCTGCCCAGCCAGCTCAAAGAGTTTACCATATATCCCATCTGACACAGCATGGGATGTGTCTCCAACAAGGAACTCGTGCACAATACTGTCCACCTCCATCCAACTACAGCCGCGCACTTTCTGAATCCCTTGCTCTTGCATGACTGCCCTAATACTCTCTGATTCATCCCATTTCTTATTAGCCGAGTAAATATTTGATAAAAGGACGTAGTTCCCCGAGTTCCATGGCTTCAATTTGATTAAATGTTGCAATACATGCTCAGCAAATCGAGTATTCTTGTGCATCTGACATCCAGCCAACAGAGCTCCCCATACTATAGCGTTGGCATTCATTGGCATACTCAAGATCATATCATGAGCTTCGTTTAATAAACCAGCTCGAGCAAGAAGATCAACCATGCTTCCATAATGCTCAATAGTAGGATCTAAAGAGCATAAGTCACTCATTCCATTGAAGAAACGATGCCCATCATCAACAAGTCCGGCATGAGCACATCCACAAAGTAGACCAAGAAACGTGTTCCCGTCACCATTCCATCCACATTTCTGGACCAAACCAAAGCAACTAAATGCTGTTTTAGTATGGCCAGTCATAGCTAGACCAGAAATGATGGCATATTCAATCCAACCAACCCAGTACTCGCATGTGGATCATATTCACAACCCTGTTTCACAATCAAAGAATGAACGTTCATAACAAGTTTAATGTCCATATTCTTCAAGCAACATTTTAGAACAAAAGTGAATATGAAATTGTTGGCCCAATATCCTTCGCGGTACATCAAGTGAAAGTATTTAATGGCGTCGTCAAAATGATATCTTGAAACAAGCCCACGAATCATGGTGTGGTAATAATGGAAATTGGGCTGCATCTCGCTGAATAGCGTTGCGGCGTAGTCGGGGCGGTTGAAATGAAAAGCCTATTTCAGAAGCATGTTGAGAATAAATCGGTCCTGATCAAGGTTCAATCGAAAGAGACGGGCGTGCACATTCTTGAGATGGATGAAAGATTTCAAGCTTTGAAATAGAGCCGCGTTGATCTCCAGTGTCACCATGAAAGACTCAAATTTTCAGAAATTCACTCACTGTTGAAGACGCCCGATGGACCCATGTGGGGTGGGCTGACCCCAACGCCGCTCCGTGAATACCCAGCGCTGCATCAGCTCCACTGGCGGAACCACACAGGGACAAGCCGCGGGGGCTTGACCGGCACCAAACCCCGACCCCTCCTTATACTGCCCAACTCCGACCAGTCTCCGCCCCAGAGCGAGCCCTGAACTCCAACCGTAGTTTCCAAAATCCAGCGTTGCCGCCGCAACTTGTTCACTGAAATCGAAATTGAATTAGGAAGGAAAATATGTAGAATAGGGCTTCATATGTTTTGGACCATTTATATTGTTGTTGGGCTGCTATATTATTGGCATTTAGGGTTATAATAAATTAAATTAAACTAATGTTGCCCTTGGGCTTTTCAGAAATTTTCACGGTTGAAGACGGCGTGAGTAATTGTGGTAAAGCAAACCATATCCCACATCAGAGATTGAACAAGAGTTGCAAGCATATAAATGGGCTTTCCCAACTCTATTAGTATGAGGTCTTTTGGTGAGTACTCCAAGAGCAAAACTGTGTACGCGTTGCCCAAGGCGGACAAATCATACTAATGTGGAGTTCGGGTGTGCGCCACTGGCGGACAATATCATACTAATATGGAGTTCGGGCGTGCGCCACCGATACCCAACAGTGGTATCAGAGAGCCATGTGGTTGCGCTTGCAAGTTTTGCAATGTCTCTGCGTGAGCTCGACCAAGACCTGTGGTGACCTGGTGACCCGTAACATGGGATAGGCATGTGGTCTGCTCTGGTGGTCTTGGTTTCCTGGTTCAGGGGCTGGGCCTGTGTGGTTCGGGGTTCGGTGGTTGCGCTTGCAAGTTCTCCAATATCTCTGCGTGAGCTCGGCCAAGACCTGTGGTGACCTGGTGACCTGTAACATGGGGTAGGCATGTGGTCTGGTCTGGTGGTCTTGGTTTGAGGGGAATATTGTGGTAAAGCAAACCATATCTCACATCGGAGAATGAACAAGAGTTGAACATGAGTTGCAAGCATATAAATGGACTTTCCCAACTCCATTAGTATGAGGCCTTTTGGGGAGTACCCGGGCTTTGCCCAAAGCGGACAATATCATACTAATGTGGAGGTCAGGTGTGCACCATCGGGTGTGAGCCACCGATACCCAACAGTGGTATCAGAGCCCTGGTTCAGGGGCTGGGCCTGTTTGGCTCGGGGTTCGGTGGTTGTGCTTGCAAGTTCTCCAATGTCTCTGTGTGAGCTCGACCAATACCTGTGGTGACCTGGTGACCTGTAACATGGGGTAGGCATGTGGTTTGGTGGCCTGTGTGGCTTGGGGTTCGGTGGTTGCGCTTGCAAATTCTCCAATGTCTTTGTCTGAGCTCGACAAAGACCTGTGGTGACCTGGTGACCTGTAACATGGGGTGGGCATGTGGTCTGGTCTGGTGTTCTTGGTTTGAGGGGAGGATTGTGGTAAAGCAAACCATATCCCACATCGGAGAATGTACAAGAGTGTTGGGCCTGTGTGGCTCGAGGTTCGGTGGTTTAGCTTGCAAGTTCTCCAATGTCTCTGCGTGAGCTCGACCAAGACCTGTGGTGACCTGGTGACCTGTAACATGGGGTAGGCATGTGGTCTGCTCCGGTGGTCTTGGTTTGAGGGGAGGATTGTGGTAAAGCAAACCATATCCCACATCGGAGAATGAACAAGAGTTGCAAGCATATAAATGGGTTTTCCCAACTCCATTAGTATGGGGCCTTTTGGGGAGTACCTGGGCTTTGCCAAAGCGGACAATATCATACTAATGTATACTAATGTGGAGTTCAGGTGTGCGCCACTAGGGGTGGCAAATCGTGTGTGTTGTGTCGTTATCGTGTCGACACGATAACGACACGACACGATAACAACAAAAACAAACACGACTCGTTAAGAAAACTCTAAACACGAACACGAACACGACCCGCTACCCTCAGACACGAACACGACACGAACACATTAATGAAATGAACCACTTCGGGTCAACACGACACGATAATAACACATATATGACACAACACAATAACGACACTATAACAATAATAATAATATAATATATTAATATTATTTTCAATATGAAATTTTAAATTTTAAATATTTTAAAATAAATAAAAATAAAAATAATATTATAATATACTTAACATGTAACACGAACACGACACGAAATAATATTATAATATTCTTAACGTGTAACACGAACACGACACGAAATTTTCGTGTCGTTATCGTGTCGACACGATAAGGACACAAACCCAATAAGCTTTGACACATACCCATTAATTTCATGCGAGCTCGTGTCGTGTTATCATGTCGTGCCAAAAATTGTCAGCCTTATGCGCCACCGATACCCAACATTAGTAATAATGCAGATGGTGTGTTTTACATTTTGTGCTGTGCTTAGATTACTCTTATTGGGAGTTCCCCTCCACACCAACCGTCCATACTTAGGGAGTTCCACTGATTCTGTAAAATTGAATTAGGTTGGAGAAGAAAATACTTGGCTTATTAATTTTGGGCCATATATTTAATCGTTGGGCCGCTTTTACTTTCAAATTATAAAAAACTAATTATGCATTCTCTTTAGATAATTACCCCAAATTAGTTTTCACGCTTGCTAAGAATTTGATGGGTATAAAAATGTTTATAATTTATCAACTAAAATAATCTTATTTGAATCAATAGTGCAATACGTCTCATATTTT